>NW_027331934.1:1844030-2144030 GCF_048418815.1 Hemitrygon akajei | reverse complement strand
TATCTGTATGTGTGGGGACCTGGAGTGAGTGCGCGGGTTTTTCGGGGAGTAGAACAGGAGAGGAAGTACGTGCTGGATGCGCTTTGCTCGATCACCGAGGTTGGCCCCAGGCAGCCGGTAGAGGAGGTCAGAGAAGATCGAATAGTGAACCGAAGACTTCGATAATTGAGCTCCAACGGTTGTACACGAATTGGCTGAACTCGGATACGTTTTTGCGCCTTTTCTTTTCTTTCATTTTTTTATATGTTGTTTCGCTATTAATTACCTTGTTCTAGTAAGATTTATAAAGTGTATTCTGTAAACGTAATGGTGTGCAGTCTGATATAGTTTGTGCGAGTCTCTACCAGTGTGCATTTCACAGCATCCACGCATACAAGAGTCACCGTTTGGCGGGTGGACGGATTTTCGCCTAGACCTACATCAGCCGATAGCGTCAGCGTTACATAAGTTTAAGCATAACATCGTTTCAGAGAACCAATGAAACGTGATGGGAGGATTAATCTGTTTCCAGTTCAGCAAAATAGATCTTTTAGCCATTAATGTAAGAAATGCAATCATCTAACGCGCTGAAAATGTTCCTTCATTGGTAAACCAAAAATTGCACGAATAGGATGAGGTTGTAACTCAATATTCAAAACAGTTGAGGTGATATCAAAGATATCATCCCAATATGTTTTTCAGAGCGGAACATGACCAATACATATGAGTTAAAGAAGCGGTCTCAGAATGACATCTGTCAGAAACTGGACTTACATGAGAATAATAACGAGCTAAGTTATCCTTAGACATGTGGGCCCCATGAACTACTCTGAACTGTATCAATGAATGTTTAGCACATGTAGAGGATGAGTTAACTGATTGAAATTTTTTTCCCATTTTTCGATAGATAAGGTAAGTTTAAGTTCCCTTACCTAATCATTTTAAATTTTATTAGATGAATCTGAACGAATTTCCATAACTATATTATAGATAGATGCTATTGCACCTTTCTGAGAAGGATTTAAATCTATTTTTTTCCCTAACTATCTATAGAGTATAGATTCGGGAAAGTAGGAAGGACGGTATTTAAACAGATTCTAACCTGTAAATATCTTAAAAAAATGGGATCTAGGTAAATTATATTTGTTAGACAATTGTTAGATAAATGACATGAAACAATTATCCAAAAATAAATCACTAAATCGTGATATACCTTTAGTTTTCCAAGTCAAATAGGCTTGGTCCTTAATAGAGGGATAGAAAAAAATACATATAATAGGACTTGCTAGAATAAATTGATTCAACCCCCAAAATTTCCGAAATTGAAATCATATTAGTAAAGTGTTTTTAACTATTGGATTATCCAATTGTTTATGCAATTTAGAAAGTGCAAAGGGAAACGAAGTCCCTAAGATAGAACTCAGTGAAAATCTTTGTACCGATTTACATTCGAGATTTACCCAGTGAGGGCTTAAGGTTATATCCAAGTCCCAACGCCAAAAATTCAAATAGTGGATATTAATTGCCCAATAATAAAATCTAAAATTCGGCAGCGCCAGTCCACCCTCCTTTTTAGACTTCTGTAAATAGCTTTTGCATAGCCTCGGATTTTTATTCTGCCAAATATAAGAAGAAATTTTAGAATCAACACTGTCAAAAAAAAAGATTTCGGAATAAAAATTGGTACCGTCTGAAATAAATACAAATATTTAGGTAATATAATCATCTTGATAGCATTGATCCGGACTATCAGTGATAAAGACTTTGGTGATCAATTAGTAAACAAATGTTTAATCTGATTAATTAAAGTTAAAAGTTAACCTTAAATAAATCCTTTTTATTTTTGTAATTTTAACCCCTAAATATATCAAATAATCGGTAACCAATTTAAAGGGTAAATATCCATAAATTGGAACCTGCATATTTAGAGGAAACAGCTCGGGCTTATTAAGGTTCAGTTTATAACCCGAAAAAGTACTAAACTGAGCCAACAAAGATAATACTGCGGGAATGTATTCCTCAGGATTAGAGATATACAATTATAAATCATCTGCATATAATGATAGTTTATCTATCCCATTCCCGCGGATAATGCCAAAAGTATTAGATGATTCTCGAATAGCAATTGCTAAAGTTTCCACAGCAATATCAAATAGTAATGGACTGAAAGGGCAACCTTCCCTGGTGCCCCGAAATAAGCGGAAAAAGGAAGATCTTTGATTATTAGTGTTAACCGAAGCTACTGGGGTATTATATATCAATTTAATCCAAGATATTAATGTCGAACTAAAATTAAATGTCTCTAATACAGTAAATAAATATGGCCATTCAAATCTGTCAAATGCTTTCTCAGCATCTAATGAAATGACACCTTCTGGAGTTTTACGTGAAGGGGTGTAAACAATGTTCATTAAGCTCCTAATGTTAAAAGAAGATAAACGATTTTTAATATATCAAATTTGATCCACTGATATAATTCGAGGTAATACCTTCTCCAACCTAGTCGCCAATACCATAGAAAAAAATCTTAGAATCTACGTTCAGCAAAGATATCGGTCAATATGATGCACAGTCAGTAGGATCTTTATTCTTTTTCAAAGTTAAGGAAATAGAAGACCTGGAAAATGATTGTGGTAACTTACCAAATCTAATTGCTTCTTTAAAACCTTTACCTAACCAAGGAGAGAGAATAGAAGCGAAACACTTTAAAACATCTACTGTATAACCGTCTGGACCTGTTGCTTTACCAGAATTCATTGAAACAGTGACACCTTTTATTTCTTCATCTGTAATGGGAATTTCTAATATTACACGTTCTTCAGGTGATAATATCGGAAAATTCAATTTCCTTAAAAAGTCATACATAATATTAGAATCATTAGGAAACGGAATTATATAAAGAGGTATAAACATTTTGAAAATATTTGTTTATTTCGTCATGATTAACTGTCAAATTATCATCTTGTTTAAGAATCTTAATGATCTGGTGTTTGACTGAGGCAGTTTTCAATTGATTAGCTAATCATTTACCCGATTTATTACTATAAAATGAAACTCGCTTCTAGGTTTCATTAATTGATTTTCAATCGGGGATATAAAGAACAAATTATATTAAGTTTAAAGCTCGACTCCCAGTTTCTAAAGTCCTTGCTAGGAGCGATGGGATATTTTTTTTATCAATTTCTTTGAAATTATCAACCAATAACAATGCTTCATTCTTAACACGTTTCCTCATACCAACAGAATAGGACATAACCTTACCACGGATATTTGCCTTGAAAGTGTCACAAAGTGTCCCGTTGGAAATTCCTTCTGTAAAATTAGTTGAAAAGAAGAAATAGATAGATAGATAGATAGATAGATACTTTATTCATCCCCATGGGGAAATTCAACATTTTTTCCAATGCCCCATACACTTATTGTAGCAAAACTATTTACATCCAATACTTAACTCAGTAAAAATATGATATGCATCTAAATCACTCTCTCAAAAAAGCATTAATAATAGCTTTTAAAAAGTTCTTAAGTAGTTTACTTAAATACATTGAGTCCTAACCCCGGCACTTTAACACATCTTACTCCTGGCGGTTGAATTGTAAAGCCGAATGGCATTGGGGAGTATTGATCTCTTCATCCTGTCTGAGGAGCATTGCATCGATAGCAACCTGTCGCTGAAACTGCTTCTCTGTCTCTGGATGGTGCTATGTAGAGGATGATCAGGGTTTTCCATAATTGACCGTAGCCTACTCAGCGCCCTTCGCTCAGCTACCGATGTTATACTCTCCAGTACTTTGCGCACGACAGAGCCCGCCTTCCTTACCAGCTTATTAAGACGTGAGGCGTCACTCTTCTTAATGCTGCCTCCCCAACACGCCACCACAAAGAAGAGGGCGCTCTCCACAACTGACCTATAGAACATCTTCAGCATCTCACTACAAACATTGAATGACGCCAACCTTCTAAGGAAGTACAGTCGACTCTGTGCCTTCCTGCACAAGGCATCTGTGTTGGCAGTCCAGTCTAGCTTCTCGTCTAACTGTACTCCCAGATACTTGTAGGTCTTAACCTGCTCCACACATTCTCCATTAATGATCACTGGCTCCATATGAGGCCTAGATCTCCTAAAGTCCACCACCATCTCCTTGGTCTTGGTGATATTGAGACGCAGGTAGTTTGAGTTGCACCATATCACAAAGTCCTGTATCAGTTTCCTATACTCTACCTCCTGTCAATCCGTTCCTTCATAAAATTAACAAAATCCGAGTCTTGAAGCAGATTGGAATTAATTCGCCATTGTCTAATACTAGGAGCTGTATCCATTAATTTGATAGAATGTTTCATTGGAGCATGATCGGAAATGGCAATAATGTCATAGTTACAGTCAATCACAGATGGAATGAGACGAGAGTCAATAAAAAAATCTATTCAAGAGTAAGAATGATAAACGTGTGAAAACAATGAAAGCACCGTATCCTTTGGGTGTAGAAATCTCCAAATATCCAAAATTCCAGAATTATTCGTAAAGAATGAATAAGAGTAGCCGCAACACACACAAAGTGCTGGTGGAACGCAGCAGGCCAGGCAGCATCTATAGGGAGAAGCGCTGTCGATGGGTCGGCCGAGATAAGAGTAGCCGACTTGTTTGGTAAAGCTTGAATAGATATGGAACTATCCATCGAAGGATTCAAACAACAATTAAAAACACCACCCGTTATCAGCATATATTCATTTAGATCAGGGAAAGCAGTAAATAAATTATTTTTAAAAATCGGCATAATCCACATTCGGAGCGTAAACGTTAGCCATAACCACTTTTATTACAAAGTAACACAGTAGTAAACAAGAATCTGCCAATCGGTTCGGAAGCAGTATCATGATGAACAAATGTAATTGAAGGAACTATAAAAAAGGAAACACCTCTTATTTTAGCATGCGAATCCGAGTGAAACTGATGTTCCTTTGTAAAACCTGAAAAAACACTGATTATCCTCTTTCCTCACATGAGTTTCTTGTATAAAAGTAAGATGAGCATCCAGTCTTTGGAATACATTAAAAGTCTTCTTCCGTTTAATCGGATGTTTTAAACCATTTGTATTCCAAGAGACAAAATTAATAATCTGAGCCATAATTTCATAGAATCAACCCTTTGGTATGTAAAGAGTTAACCATAATGCAGACTCATGAACCTAGAAGAGGAACAAAAGTTCAGGGAGGAACCGGAGGTGACGACATTGCAGAGATCTTTGTAGTTCGATGTCAGCGCAAATGAAAAAAAAACTCAAAATATAGAAAGACCCCCCTCCCTGCACCCGCAAAGACTCAAGCCTGACGAAGGCCAAAAAGAGAAATAACAGTCAATCTACTCCCGTTTCTCCAGAAGGCAACTCTAAAAAAATATGTTAAAGTAAAGCCCACCCGAAATCCAGAATAAATTAAGGATTATACTATAACAATCTTCATAAAGTGATTTCTAAAATCGGGAAGAGAAGGTAAACCGCAGCGTATATTACAAATCGGATAAAAAGCATCAGTAAATAGAAGTAACACTTCAAGAACAAAAAGACATTATGGGAAGAAGAATGCAAAAAGAAAAATAATGGCGGAATAAAAGAACGAGAGGGAATATGAGATAAGAACAACAAACCGCCATCTTGATTATACAAAACAGAACGAGAAACAAGATATTCCTCCAGTAAAAATAAAAATCCCCCGTCAGTCGTTAATAAAAATGTCAAAAATCAAATAATTTAAAAGAAGGATTAGCAAAAATAAAAGGAGATAAAAAACTAGTACTTCAATTAAAAAAAACTATAGTTAAAGTATCAAGTGTCACGATACTAATAACCGAAAACAAAAACCTTAAACTTGTAAAGATCAAACTTCACAGGAAATCTGTAGGCTTCAAAAAAACAGGCGCATAAGCACATAGTCAGGACGACAAAACCGTAGATGAATTAAAAATGAGTATCCGAAGCAGATGGATAATGTTATAGTGTTCATCCAAAAAGCTTAGAGCAGCGTTTGTGAACAGAAAAACACGGCGTTGACCTTCGGAAGTATTAATTCTGAGGCGCGCAGGATGAAGTGACGCTGGTTTGAGATCTGTTTCGTAACATTCCAACATCAAAGATTTAAAAGCCTATCGTTCCTTCATCACTTCTGGGCTGTAATCCTCTACGAGACGGAATTGATCATTTTGAAATGTGATCATACTTTGTCGACGAGCGATGCGGATAAAATGCTCTTTAACATGCACATAATGGAACCGGACAATCACTGCTCGAGGTCTGGCCCCAGGGCTTGGATATCGGGGAAAAGAGCGATGTAATGGACGTTCGTTTGGACATTCAGACGTAAACGCATCCTTTAAAAGTTGAGAAAGGAATCTTTAAGGGTCCCCTTTCTCGATATCTTCGGGGAGACCGATTATACGTAGATTCTGTCTTCTGGATCGGTTTTCGAGATCGATGACCTTGGATTTGCATCTCTGCAACTGTTCAACTGTCGAAGACGGAGTTTGTTCCAAACGATCAATTTTCTGATCTTTCTTCCGAGCGTCGTCCTGTAGTCCTGTAATTTTGGAATTTTATAGTTTAACTTCGTGATCGAGCGCAGCCGATGAGTCCTGGAGTACCTTCAAATCTTGTTTAATATTTTGGCGTAGTTCAGTAGATTGTGACGTCAAAAGATCCAACATTGTCTCCTAAGTTAATTCAGTTTGCTTGGGTTCACCTCTTTTCTTCTTACCGTTCCCGTCGGATTCTTTCCCGTTTTTAAACATCTGTCCCTTTAGCTCATTTCCGTGCTCGTTTCTTCAAAAACTCACTATCATAGCTCAAGAAAGAGTTTTAAAACAAAGTCTTCCAGTGTAGATATATACTTAAAATGTTCCATCGTCGGCAACTTCCTGGTGATACACATCTGCAGCTGTTGGAAGACACGTCAGCCTTGTGTAGTATTGAATATTCAGCGTGCTGGAGCGAGTATAAATGAATGACCGTGGAGATTCATCAGCTCGGAGTTTCTTCAGCGAGATCGCGGGCAGCTTGAAGACAAGCTGAATCTCACACAGCATGTTAGAAACATGTTGCCACATCTCCCACCTCATGTTACGTATACGCGGATTAGTCTGATGAAACACTTGTACCGAGTCGTGTTAGTAATTCGACACGCCGGGCAAGTAACAATGTGGGTGCTACGAACTGAACCCACCGAGACGAAAAACATGGACTCTCGAACGCCCGCGCCAATACAGCACCTCCGACGGGCAAGTGGCTAATTCGATTCACACCCCGCTCTGTCGAACAGCCGCATGCGCACCTGCCACTTTGTCACAGTTCACATCCTTCCACTGCACTTCTTCCCATCTCCACGATACCTTCTCTTCCATCCTCCGACCTCTCCTTGATCTCTTTAACTGTTTTTGGAATAACACGAACATAAGACTTGTGTAAAATAGAATAATATTAACATTTTATTGTGATTTTCTCTGTTCCAGCAGCTTCCATTTATCAACAGGGAACCCACATTAATCCCACAGACCTGTGTCAGTCTCCAAACTCATTGCCTCACTCTTTCCCCACAGCCCGTGTTAGTTCCTGAACTAATCACGCTTTCCCACAACCTCCCCACAGCTCGTGTAAACCCTCGAACTCATCACACTGTCCCTCTCTCTCGCCACAGTCCGTGTCAGTCACCAAAGTAATCACATTGTTCCACTCTCTCTCCCCACAGCCTGTGTCAATCCCTAGATTAATCCCACGGCCCCGTTCTCTTTCCACAGGTCCACGACAGTCCCCAAATTAATTCCGCTGCTCCTCTCTTGCTCTGCAGTTCGATTCAGTCTTCGAACCAATTACCCTGCCCCACTCTCTCCACGCAGCCCGTGTCTGTCCCTGGACTGATCCCACGGTTCCGTTCTCTTCCGACAGGCGTACGACTGTCCCTAAACTAATTCCACTGCCCCTCTTTCTCCCCACCGCTCTCGTCAGTCTTCAAACTAAGCAGCCTGCCCCACGACCGCCAATAGACAGCGTCAGACCTCGAAACATACGGTCCCTCTATCTACCCACAGACCGTTTCAGCCTCGAACCATTATCTCCACACAGCTCTGTCTCAGTTTCTAAAGCAATGAGTTGAGGGATGTGCAATTGCAGTGGCATGCAAAAGTCTAGGCACCCCGGGACAACATTTCTGTTACTGTGAATAGCTAAGCGAGTAGAAGATGACCTTCTTCGAACAGACATAAAGTTAAAGATGACACAGATCTTTAAGCAAGATTATTTCCATCTTTTACAGTTTCGAAATAACAACAAAGGAAAAGGGCCCAAAGCAAAGGTTTCGGCACCCTGGATGGTGGCGATAATAAACCGGATTCTGATTCTGACTCTGATCAGCACTCACGAAAACCCCGCTACACTTTGTGAATAACCCAGCACTACTCACCCAGGGACAATAATCACCACACACCTCAATATTGACCCCATCTGCCGTTCAGTGCCCATCCAATGAAATTAATCCCATAAACCACGACCCATTAATTTATTACTGCAACGACTGTCTAGTCACAGTGTGAGCCTCTTCTTGTGTGTCATTCAATTCAGACCATGTAGTACATGAGCACTTCTTAACGAACAATCATTTATGTTATATTTCCAATGAAAGCGCCGGACAGTTCGTCAAATATGTTAATCCGAGTACCTACCTCACTGTCAACAACGCTACCAATTTTGTGCATCAGCAAAACAATTGCATTGTTGGTACAAATGTAATGAATGCAGATGCTCTGTCGGTTTAAGCATTTTCACCAATCCGAGGATCATGTGAACGGTAATTGAATTACTTTACGTCAGACCAGCGCGAACCTTGACTGGAGCTGGTTCACCACGTGACGGGCTGCACCAACGCTGGAAGAACACAGCCGGTCCGGCAGCATCTATGGAAATGAATCGGCCCTTCATGTTTCAGGCCGAAAACTACCAGAGCACTGGAGTAAAATGGAGGAAGATGCCAGAACAGGAATGTTTGGGAGAGTGGGAGGAGGACAAGCCGGAAGATGATAGGTGAAGCCAGGTGTTTGGAGTCGGGTGACCAAATAAGAGGCTGGAAGGTGATTAGCGTAAATTGCAGAGTGCTTGAGAAGAAAGAATCTGATAGGACAGAAGAGTGGATCATGGGAGAAAGGGAATGAGTAGGGGCATCGGGGGAGGGGCGATAGACGGATGAGGAGAAGAGTAAGAGTCCAGAGTGGTGAAATGTAGAAGAGGGAAGAGAGAAATTTCGGAACATGGAGATATCCATGTCCATGCCATAAGATTGCAGGTTACTTTGACGGAACAAAAGGTGTTACTCCTCCAGTGTGAGAGTGGCCGTATCGAGGCAGAGTAGGCAGCGTATGTCGGACAGGGAATGGGGATAGAAATGGAAAGCGTTGGCTACTGGAATATTTTGTCGTTGGAGCTGAGGTGCACCACGACGCGTTCATTAATTAGAAAAAGGCTCTCGGTCAGAGCGACGTCTGTTCATATATTTCTTCTGATGCTGCCTGACCTGTTGACTTCCTCCAGCATCCTGTGTCTGTGCTGCAATTCATTTGATGAACGGTTTGGTGCGTTGACTATCTTCGTAAGCCTGGATGCGATATTAGTTTAAGGACCTTCACTATATGCAGCGACATACAAACAACTTAATCTGTTTTGTATAATACTATTGTAAGATCTATCACCGAAACAGTTCTCAGTGAAACAGATCAGCCAATGACAATACAGCATTGGTCTATGATGTCCATGTCCATGGAGCCAAGGAACGACATGATCAACAACAACAATCATGAAACCGAGAGGAGAGTCTGAGCGTGTTTCGCAACAACTTTCACCGACGTAGAATCGTCTTTCAGATGTTGCAATTTCGTGTCAAGCTATCTTTATCTCATCACAATTGGGATTTTCATTGAATTACCTCATGTTTATTTTTACCCCAGCTGTTGGAGGACACGTCAGCCTTGAGTAGTATTGAATATTCAGTGTGCTAGAGCGAGTATAAATGAATGACCGTGGAGATTCATCAGCTCAGAGTTTCTTCAGCGAGATCCCGGGAGGTTGGAAGACAGGCCTAATCTCACACAGCATGCTTGAAACATTTTTCCTTGTGAGAAAGATATACTTCTTGATCACTGCCGTTATTGGCGTTCCTGGTAAGGACAGAGGAGAACTAACATTTGCTGTTCTGTGTGCGCGGTTTTTGGACTCGGTGAGTTACCGACAGCGTCGTGATTCCGGTATATCAGAGAGTGCGGTGCAGACATTGTGACAAAGCTCTGTGTTCCTTCAGAAGATCCCTTGCAGTTTGATCCGTGACCTCTACTCAAAATAAACCGGCAGTTGAAACAGCTGGAGAGCAGAAGATAGATCCATTTTGCGGATTCATGACAGTTGTGATTTATCAATGCAAAGCCTCTGTCAAAATAAACTCCGATAATCCAGCGCGCTTGGTACTTTTACGAACTACTTGGTGATATTCCGTATCAATGGCATATAATGCTTTACATTCAGATTTATCGTATTGCGTTGTGTCCCAGGAAATTGCTTCAAGTTGGAAGGGAATGTAGGAAGCGGATCACCGGCGAGATTCAGGGGAGAACGGTAGACATCACTTGTGAGTCAGAAACTCCGAAAAAAATCGTCAAATTAGAAAGACAATTAAGGGTCTGTGTGCATTTTAGTGCACGAGGGATTTTTTGCCGCGTCCTACAATACATGTAGTGAAGAGGGAGTTAAGACCCATTCCAGACGGGGCAATGTACATGTGATACTCCGCTCTGGAACAATAGGCATCGGAGCATTTAGAATGATACTGCAGTAATTTTGGAAAATCCACTAAAAAAGGCAAATATTTTGAAAAGCATACATTGGCTTTCCTTTGTAAATTAGATGGTTTAAGCACTAAGGTTCAAAATACAGACAGAATCATTAAGATTAGGAAATAGAACTTCCTGATTGCAATCGACCACGGTCAAGCTAGTTGTAGTATTTTAAAGAAGCGAGCTAAGAGCGATCTCTGTCAAACGGGAGTTGAGGAGCAGCCGAAGACATGCGAACGGGAGGCACTAGCGGAGGGAGAAAGGTTTCGCAGCATGGGACGATCCCAGAACGTATGTGACGGAAATTCAGCAAACATCGTAGCCGAGAAATCGCCGAGGTTTCCAAGCTTCACAGATGTCAAAAACCTGATGGTTGAAGATTTATAATGATTTCTCCAAACCAAAGAACATACAATATTTCGTTTACAAATGCCTCCTTCCCAAACCCTGCTCCTCTTCCAGGATCGAGTAGCATTGCCATTCACCCAGCATGTAATTGTACGAGGCATCTACAATCCCAGTTTATACCTGTTAAACTCCAGAAGTGCGTTGTCTGCAAACTTTGATTTTTCTCTATTTTCAGCACATCTCTGCGCTGAGACTCGTGGTGCGGCGTGACAGTAATTCTCTCATTCTTTCTGCTATTTCTCCAGTGAATTTAGTGGCGATTGTGATCCTGCCCCGGGGAAAGTGCGGCCTCTCCACCTGTACCACTCGCTACCTGGTGGCCATGGCAACGGCGGATCTACTAACCATCATCTTTCAGGTTATACTGGGGTGGGTCTTTAATTATTACTTGCCCGGGACGTTTCTGGACATTACCACCATATGCAGTGTGAACTATGTCCCGTTGAGGGCAGCCACAGACTGTTCTGTCTGGTTCACCGTCACCTTTACGTTCGATCGGTTTGTCGCCATCTGTTGCCAAAAGCTGAAAGCAAAATATTGCACCGGGAAAACTGCGAATGTTGTTTTGACAACAACTGGCGTTCTTTTCTTTTGTAAAAATGTGCCCTATTTCTTTATGTATCGACCAATGAAAGTAATTGACAATATACCGTGGGGCTGCATTCGCAAATCAAGCTACTATACGGCTCCTGGGTGGGTGGGATACAGCTGGCTTTCTACCGTTCTAGCGCCATTACTCCCGTTCGTGTTAATACTATTGCTCAACGCCCTGACAGTCAGACACATTTTAGTGGCTAGTCGCGTCCGTAAGGGGCTGAGGGGTCAGAGCAAGACGGAGAACCGCAGTGGCCCGGAGATGGAGAGCAGGAGGAGGTCTGTGATCTTACTTCTCACCATCTCCGGAAGCTTCATCATCCTGTGGTCGGTAAAAGTTGTCGAATTCCTTTATTACACCATTGCTGGATTGGATCAGAATAGTTACAACGATTCGGAATACATATTTCAACACACCGGATACATGCTGATGGTATTAAGTTGCTGCACAAACACGTTTATTTATGGGGTAACTCAGTCTAAGTTCAGAGAGCAGTTCATCAGCGCAGCGAAATATCCGCTCACATCAATTATTCAAATGATTAACAAACAAACTAACTAAGTTCTCCCCAGAGGCTGTCGCAGTTTTCATTTTCCCATCTGGACACGTCAGAACTGACGGGCATCGGAGAACAAGGCAGCTGCGAGAGTGGTTGAGAGCCCGAGCGAGACCCAGCTCCGGAACAGACTCTTCGGCAACTGCAGCCGGCGGCTTCCACCTCCCACCGGTCATTAAACTCAAACCACCTTCTGTTTGTATTTCCACCTCCCACCGGTCATTGAACTCAAACCACCTTCTGTTTGTATTTTCACCACATTCCCGCTGCCGTTACCACCACACGTCTATCGATAACAAATCCCGCCCTCCGGTGTCAATGCTCACCGGTCTAGTGATCGGCATATCCGTTGCTTCTCGCTGACGGTGAGGAAATGAAGCACCGAGCGGAAACACTGCCGGCACAAGGAGAACGGGCGGAATTCACACTGAGCGCACCGGAGACCAGCTCGGGACCGCTCATTGCTCGCAGTGAGTAGACAACACCGCAGTGAGATTTAACTGTTCGCATCCAACATCGGATCGGCACGTCCGCCAACACGCTTTGAGCAGACAAAGTCCACGTGCACAAGCATCCTAAGAACAATTGTCTAGTTAACCTGTATCCAGTGAGTTTGTATCAATTTCCTGATGGGTTCACCTGCACAGGGAGTGTCTGCAGAAGGTCCGATTATCATTAAAGTTGACTTATATTACTTTGTGAGAAAAGCACGTTTCCTCCTCATTTCCCTGGATGTTCGGCGGGGATGGGGGAGGGATAGGCATCCGTTAGTCTCGTGAGACCATGGATTTGTACCTTTGGAAGGTTTTCAGGGCGCAGGCCCGGGCAGGATTGTACGGAAGACCGGCAGTTGGCCATGCTGTAAGTCTCCGCTCTCCACACCACCGATGTTGTCCAAGGGAAGGGCAAGGGGCCGATACAGCTTGGCACCGGTGACGTGTGGTTAAGCGCCTTGCTCAAAGACACAAAACGCTGCCTCAACTGAGGCTCGAACTAGTGAGTTTCAGATCAGTAGACCAAGGCCTGAACCACCTGACCACGCGCCTGCACGGGTGGGAGAGTGACAAAAACCTGTAATGACTTCTCAATTGCCAAAAGCTTTCCGTCTATTCTAGTGATGTTCAGTGTTGTGGCGGTTCGGACAATTACATAAATATTGTTGTGTCGGCCTAATTGTTTAATATTATTGTGTAATGACTTTAAGGTGGATACAGTTGTAGATATTACTGTCTGTACAATATATACACTGTTCATACTATCTTCTATCCATTTTCTCCTTGAAGTCATAATATTTCTACTGCTTTCACTTCTGGATTTCAGAATGTTGTGCATGTTTGGAATCGGTCCATGAAGGAAATTGTTCTTGCTGCTGTATCCTGTAATATTCTATCGGGAAGGTTATTATGGACATGTAATAATAGATCGGTCCTCGTATCAATATGTACTCCGGCACTCAGACTGAATGAGGATTGTATTGATAGTAATGGACCGTATCCTTCATGAGTTTGTGTTTCAAAGCAAGTTTTTGGTGAATGATACTCACACTGCCTGTGTGAGTAATCGGATTGAACTAAACTGTTGCAAGATCCCTGAATGTGTTGGATAGTTTCTGGATTCTCCTGGCATTTTCTCCTTTTGTCATCTTGCTGGTCTTTAACTGTGTAATTTAATATTTTTTTGTGTTAACACTGATCCTACTTTGCAGCAGAGGGAATGGAAACTCCACGAACACCCTGTTTTTGAATGTGTGTAACTCGCTGACATTCGTCTTCCCTCCCCTCTCCACAGTGCTCTCGACTATTTCGTTTCTACCTTCCACCCTACCCCTCAGCATTCTCTCAGCCCACTCCAACCCCTCAGCACACCCTCCTATCTCTCAGCCTTGTTCCTCCATCCTCTCGTGTTCTCCTCTCCCTGCTCTCCTTCTCCTACCCCTATCTCACTCTTCTCAAACCCATTTTCCCTCACTCTCACTTCCCCTGCCTCCTTTCAGCCTACAACCCTCCTCAATTCGGTTCAATTCAATTTCAATTTAATTGTCATTTATCCATATATGAACACTTATGAATACAGACAGACAAATAGTAACCCCGTTACTACGGGGTTAAGGTGCGAAGACACTTTACCAACACACACACAGTGAGCACACGCAAGATCATGATGACGTAATAACAGTCCCGACACCTACCTTCCCAATCCACCACCTCCCCACCCCGGTGACGCCGTGGCTGCATGCATATGTTATCACAGCCACATAGAACATCAGTAATAATTCAACAACGCAGGACATATATAGTTTAACACTGGACACCCCAGCCCACAGATATCATCTCCCGACGGTCGACGAACACCTGCTAGGCGACATCGCGGCTTTGTGGCGCAGTTCCCCTCCCGACCACCGACTCCGACAATGTCCAAAGAGTGAAACGGTGAACCGGAAGTTTGGGAAATCGATGATCATACCCATCAGACACACACAGTGAGCGCACACAAGAACACAATCAGAGAGACTGACGCAGACATAGTGGGGAATATGAGAAATATTAGGAGAGAACAGACAGGGGTGAGAAGAGACTTTGGAAAGAGTAAGACGAAGCGGGTAGAGATACGAGTGGAAAGGGAGACTGGGAGAGTGTCGAAGGGAGAGACACGGGGATAGAGATTCGGACGCGAGAGAGAGACTGGGGAGAACTCGTTACGGAGGGAGATTGTGGGAGAGACGGTGTGGTCAGGGAGAGAGTGCCTAGAGGTAGCGAGAGAGAGAGACTGGAGAGAGAGAGAGACTGGAGGGAGGGAGACTGGAGAGAGGGAGAGACTTGAGGATGAGGAACATCTGGAAGAGAGTGACTGGCTGACTGGATTGCTGAGGAGAGTGTGGGAAAGGCGTGGGATGTGATAACAAGAGAGAGAGTGGCGGGGTAGAGAGAAAAAACATGAGAAGATTGAGAGGGACCTTGGATACGGCGAGAGGCCATGGTGAACAAACAGATCGGGGTGGGTAAATTTCGTGGATGTGGTTTAGGAAGAGAGATCGGAGTGGGGATGGAAATTGGGTTGGGCAGAGACGAGGATGAGGAGCAAGATCGGAGCATCGAGAGACGGAGAGAGAGGTTGAAACATGGGAGAGAGATTGGGAGGGGGAAGCGACTGGAGTAAAGGGAGCCTGGAGGAAAGTGAGATGGGGGTATTCGTAGCGATGGAAAACGAGCTAGAAAGAGACCGGGCTCGGGAGAGACACGAGAGAAGGGAAAGAGTGACTGAGGGAGTTAGAGACTGGTGGGAAGGGGAAGAGACTGGGGGTTAGAGAAGGACAGATGGGTGGGGAGACACACGGGGGGGGGGGTGTTATAGTATGAGGGACAGAAAAACGGCAGAGATTGACGGGGCAGAGCAAACGGGCTGGAGGGATGCGGGGGGAGAAACGGTGGAGATACAGCAGTTGAGAATGTTATGAGAGAGAGAGACCGTAAGTGAGAAAGACTGGGTAGAGAGAACGACGTAGAGAGAGTAGGGAGAGAGAGAGAGAGACTGACGAGGAGATAGTAAAGTAGAGAGAGAAACTGGATAGAGAGACTGGGGGAGAGGGAGAAGGGGTAGAGCGAATGGGTAGGGAGAGAGGATGCGAGGGGGGCTGAGGGGATAGAGAGAGTAGGGTTAGAGACACTGTGGGTTCAGAGAGATGCTGAGAGATATGGAGAGAGAGGGCGAGAGAGACTCCAGAGCGTGTGGGGGGTGGGGGGGGGGAGTTTGGCAGATTATACTAGGAGGACAGACAGGGAGAGAGACATTTTGGGGATAGATAGATCGGGGAGAAAGAGATTGGAGGAGAAAGACGACATATGGGTGCCCGTTCAATGAGGGGCACAGATATTTTGGGCTGAAAGAGAGACTAAGGGGTAGAGGGGATGATTGTTTATTGAGACAAACTGGGTAGGAAGAGACTTCGGGAAAGAAAATGAGGAACAGGAGACACGAGTGGAGGAACACTGGGGAGCGACAAAGACAAAGGAGAAGGCAGGCGAGAAAGACGAGGGACAAAGTGTCGGGGAAGATAAGATGTGAAGAGTGAGAGCGCTGGTGGCGAAAGAGAAGGGGGACACTAGGAAGAAACGAGAGGGAGTGATAAGGAAGAGAGCGAGAGAGGTAGAGACTGGACGAAGAGATTGGGAGAGAGAGAGATGATCCGGGCGACAGAGAGTCTGGGGTGCTGAGGAGAGAAAAAGTGAGGAGGGAGAGTGAGACTAATTTGTAAGGGGGATGGGAAAAAGTGCAGAGAGACAGAGGAGTGTAAAATGAGGGTAGAAGCAAAAAGTAGTAAGGTGAAAAGTAAAAGTGGCAGGCAGGCAAATCCAGGGCAAAAAGCAAAACGGGCCACTTTTCAACATAATTGTATAAGGGCTAAGACTGTTGTAAAAACAAGCCTGAAGGCTTTTTGCGTCAATGCGAGGAGCATTCGTAAAACAGTGGATGATTTGAATGTGCAGATAGTTATTAATGAATATGATATAGTTGGGATCACAGAGACATGGCTCCAGGGTTATCAAGGTTGGGAGCTCACATCCAGGGATATTCAATA
This sequence comes from Hemitrygon akajei, assembly GCF_048418815.1. Taxonomy (NCBI): domain Eukaryota; kingdom Metazoa; phylum Chordata; class Chondrichthyes; order Myliobatiformes; family Dasyatidae; genus Hemitrygon; species Hemitrygon akajei. Next base: position 2,127,058 of record NW_027331934.1, on the reverse strand, counting down.
TTCAGGAGCGATAGACAGGAAAGAAAAGGTGGTGGGGTAGCATTGCTGGTTAGAGAGGAGATTAACGCAATAGAAAGGAAGGACTTTAGCCTGGAAGATGTGGAATCGATATGAGTAGAGCTGCATAACACTAAGGGGCAGAAAACACTGGTGGGAGTTCTGTACAGGCCACATAACAGTAATAGTGAGGTTGTGGATGGCATTAAACAGGAAATTATAAATGCGTGCAATAAAGGAACAGCAGATATAATGGGTGACTTCAATCTGCATATAGATTGGGTGTACCAAATTGTTAAGGTTGCTGAGGAAGAAGATTTCTTGGAATGTATGCGGGATGGTTTTCTGAACCAACATGTCGAGGAACCAACTAGAGAGCAGGCCATTCTAGACTGGGTGTTGAGCAACGAGGAAGGGTTAGTTAGCAATCTTGTCGTGCGAGGCTCCTTGGGTAAGAGTGACCATAATATGGTGGAATTCTTCATTAAGATGGAGAGTGACATAGTTAATTCAGAAACAAAGGTTCTGAACTTAAAGAAGGGTAGCTTTGAATGTATGAAACGTGAATTAGCTAAGATAAACAGGCAAATGATACTTAAAGGGTTGACGGTGGATATGCAATGGCAAGCATTTAAAGATCGCATGGATAAGCTACAATTGTTCATCCAAATTGGCAAAAGAATAAACCAGGGAAGGTAGTGCACCCGTGGCTGACAAGGGAAATTAGGGATATTATCAAGTTCAAAGAAGAAGCATAAATTAGCCAGAAAAAGCGGCACACCTGAGGACTGGGAGAAATTCAGAGTCCAGCAGAGGAGAACAAAGGGCTTAATTAGGAAAGGGAAAAATGATTATGAGAGAAAGCTGGCAGGGAACATAAAAACTGACTGTAAAAGCTTTTATAGAGAAGTGAAAAGAAAAAAGATTGGTTAAGACAAATGTAGGTCCCTTGCAGTCAGAAACAGGTGAATTGATCATAGGGAACAAGGACATGGCAGACCAATTGAATAACTACTTTGGTTCTGTCTTCACTAAGGAGGACATAAATAATCTTCCGGAATTATTAGGGGACCGAGGTTCTAGTGAGATTGAGGAACTGAGGGAAATACATGTTAGTACGGAAGTGGTGTTAGGTAAATTGTTGGGATTAAAGGCAGATAAATCCCCAGGGCCAGATGGTCTGCATGCCAGAGTGCTTAAGGAAGTAGCCCAAGAAATAATGGATACATTAGTGATAATTTTTCAAAACTCCTTAGATTCTGGATTAGTTCCTGAGTATAGGAGGGTGGCTAATGTTTCCCACTTCTTAAAAAAGGAGGGAGAGAAAAACCGGTGAATTATAGACCGGTTAGTCTGACATCGGTGCAGGGAAAAATGCTAGAGTCGGTCATCAAAGATGTGATAACAGCACATTTGGAAAGAGGTGAAATCATCGGACAAAGTGAGCATGGATTTGTCAAAGGACAATCATGTCTGACGAATCTTATAGAATTTTTTGAAGATGTAACTGGCAGAGTGGATAGGGGAGTGCCAGTGGATGTGGTATATTTAGATTTTCAAAAGGCTTTTGACAAGGTGCCACACAGGGGATTAGTGTGCAAACTTAATGCACACGGTATTGGGCGTATGGTATTGATGTTGGTAGAGAATCGGTTGGCAGACCGGAAGCAAAGAGTGGGAGTAAACAGGACCTTTTCAGAATGGCAGGCAGTGACTAGTGGGATACCGCAGGGCTCAGTGCTGGGACCCCAGTTGTTTACAATATATATTAATGATTTAGACGAGGGAATTAAATGCAGCATCTCCAAGCTTGCGGATGACACGAAGCTGGGCGGCGGTGTTAGCTGTGAGGAGGATGCTAAGAGGATGCAGGGTGACTTGGATAGGTTAGGTGAGTGTGCAAATTCACGGCAGATGCAATTTAATGCGGATAAATGTGAGGTTATCCACTGTGGTTGCAAGAATAGGAAAACAGATTATTATCTTAACGGTGGCCGATTAGGAAAAGGGGAGGTGCAACGTGACCTGGGTGTCATTGTACACCAGTCATTGAAGGTGGGCATGCAGGTACAGCAGGCGGTGAAAAAGGCAAATAGTGTGTTGGCATTCATAGCAAAAGGATTTGAGTACAGGAGCAGGGAGGATCTACTGTAGTTGTACAAGGCCTTGGTGAGACCGCACCTAGAATATTGTGTGCAGTTTTGGTCCCCTAATCTGAGGAAAGACATTCCTGCCATAAAGTGAGTACAGAGAAGGTTCACCAGATTGATTCCTGGGATGACAGGACTTTCATATGAAGAAAGACTGGATCGACTAGGCTTATACTCACTGGAATTTAGAAGATTGAAGGGGGATCTTATTGAAAAGTATAAAATTCTAAAGGGATTGGACAGGCTAGATGCAGGAAGATTGTTTCCGATGTTGGGGAAGTCCAGAACGAGGGGTCACAGTTTAAGGATAAAGGGGAAGCCTTTTAGGACCGAGATGAGGAAAAACTTCTTCACACAGAGAGTGGTGAATCTGTGGAATTCTCTGCCACAGGAAACAGTTGAGGCCAGTTCATTGGCTATATTTAAGAGGAAGTTAGATATGGCCCTTGTGCCTAAAGCGATCAGGGGGTATGGAGAGAAAGCAGGTACAGGGTTCTGAGTTGGATGATCAGCCATGATCATACTGAATGGCGGTGCAGGCTCGAAGGGCCGAATGACCGACTCCTGCCCCTATTTTCTATGTTTCTATGTGAAAACGAGACGGGAGGCAGTAGCGAGTGATTTGTTCGGGGTTGGTGAGAAGCTCGGAGGAAGACCTCAGGGTTGGAGAGTGACGCAGATGAGTGACTGTGAGGTGAGAGAGAGAGACGATGAGAAAGCTTGCTAGAAGTGCGGCGAGACACTAGATGTTAGATAGAGCCGGCAGAGCTAGAGACTGTGGGTGGGTTATAGAGAAACTGAGGGATGAGACACAGACTGGGATGAGGGAGGATGGGGCATTGTGAGTCAGAGAAAACGTTTATGTACCGTGATTCATTAGAGGGCTTTCATACTCGCTCGTCATTTTAGGATTGCACAACTTCCATTATAACATCCCTCTGAAACATCCATCCAGCCATTCCGTCTTTGACTGCTCCTTCCCTCCCTGTCACACTGATCTCCCTCTCCACCACATCTCGCGATCCCCTTCTCTGACCCTCCTTCGCGACAATTCTCACTTCCGCTCCCGACCACCCTCTTCTGCATGACGCCCTCCCTCCCCTCCTCCGACCCGACCCTCACTATCTCCGTGACCCTCCACTGAAATTGTCTTCCCTCCCCTCTTTGGTGCCCCTTGTCCTTCACAATCAGGACTGCGCCTGCCTGCCGGCGAGAGGTGCATTGCCCCCGGGGATGGGCGGGGGGGGGGGGGCTGGGGTACGCGGACGGGATACAGCCAGCCCTGTTCCCAGTCTGCAGTCGGATTTAGAGTCACAGCCGGAGCTCAGTGCGTACCAGAGCCGGGGTGGACTGGAAGGAGGTAGGAAGAATCTGGCCCGTGTCTCCGTCACCTGTACCTTGAAGTACCCATGTTCCCCCTCCACCCAGCAGGTCCCTTCTACTCCTATTCAATACGGTGATTCACCGGTGCCTATCCTCATCCGAACACAAAACGCCCCCGACCTCCTGCCTCTGTCCCAGGCGGTAAGGGTGCTGAAGGCGCGGGGGCATCCCGAGTGTGTGTTCAGAGTGTCCTCGACTGAGAGTCGTTTTGGGTCCATAGGTTCTGAGGACGAAGACGCTGTGGGAAGGTTGGAGATTTACCTCACCTCCGTGATCACTGGGGGAGAGCCGGCCCGGTGGGTGGGTGATCAGAAGTCCAGGTACTCGTGTGTCTGGCGGTGCTCCTGGTCTCGTGGATTCCGTAGCCTGGAGGTCAATGGAAGGCTCGAGTGAAAGCATGGAAATGCGGGGCTGCGCCGTTAGGGGGAGCTACTACATGGAGGGATGGGGCGGGGAAGCTCGATTTGTCATTGTAACTATTTATGGAACAACACGAAACGGACTTGTGAAAAATACAGCAAAATATGTATTTGAGTGTGCTTCACTCTGTACTGGCACTCATCTTTCGTAAACGGGGCACACACTAATCCCAGAGGCCTGTGTCAGTGCCAAAACAATGCTAGCATCTCGCTATGTCTCCCCAGCCTGGTGTCACCCCAAACTAACCCCACTGCCCAGTTGTCCTAGCATATTCCCCATAGCCCTGTGTCACTTCTTAAACTAATCCCCCTGCCCCGCTCTCTCCCCACACCATCGTGTCAGTTCCCAAACGAATCCCGTTACAGCGATCTCTCCCCACGAACCTATGTCAGTCACCGAACTAACCATACTGTCTTGCTAATAGTGGAGGATTACAAATACCTGGGGATACGAATGGTCAATAAACTGGACTGGTCAAAGAACACTGAGGCTGTCGACAAGAAAGGTCAGAGCCGTCTCTATTTCCTGAGGAGACTGATGTCCTTTAACATCTGCAGTACGATGCCGAGGATGTTCTACGAGTCTGTGGTGGCCAGTGCTTTTATTATTGCTGTTGTGTGCTGGGGTAGTGGGTTGAGGGTAGCAGACACCAACAGAATCAACAAACTCATTAGTAAGGCCAGTGATGTTGTAGGGGTGGAACTGGACTCTCTGACTGTGGTGTCTGAAAAGAGGATGCTGTCCAAGTTGCATGCCACCTCGGACAATGACTCCCATCCACTCTATAATGTACTGGTTAGGCACAGGAGTACATTCAGCCAGAGACTCATTCCACCGAGATGTAACACTGAGCGTCACAAGAAGTCATTACTGCCTGTGGCCAACAAACTTTAAAACTCCTCCCTCGGAGTGTCAGACACCCTGTGCCAATAGGCCGGTCCTGGACCTATTTTCACCCGGCATAACTGACATAATTATTTAATTATTTATGGTTTTATATTGTTATATTTCTTCACTATTCTTGGTTATTGCGGCTGTAACGAAACCCACTTTCCCTCGGGATCAATAAAGTATGTCTGTCTGTCTTTTTGTGTGTCTATCTCCCCACAGGGCCGAAGTTTCCAAAGTAATGAATTGGCTAAATGTAATTGTGGTTCTTTCGGCTAGAATCTCAAACCTAAAACAGGGAACGGATGCACCCTGGAAAATGTACACCGGAAATGAGTAGGTATTTTAGGCAGCACTTGCATAGGGTTCTGGACAGGTGAAGGAGCCATGTTTGACAGAGATGTGGATCATCTGGTCAAGAGGAAGAAAGAAACTGACCAGGTTTAGAAAGCTAGGATCGGACACGGCTGTAGAGTTACAAGGCAGCCAGGGATGAACTGAAGAATGGAATTAGGGAACTTGAAAACCCCGCGACATTCTAGATGTATGTGAAGAAGCGGATGACTAGAGTGACAGTAGGACCGGTCAGGGGTAGAGATGAAACATACGTCTGGAGTTGGTGGAGGTGGGACAGGTACTTAATGCGGACTATACTTCAATTTTCAACATTAAGAGCGATCCTAAAATTTGGGAGGACAGTTCTAAACGGGCTGATGTGCAAAAACAAGACGAGGATGTAAAAAAGTCGATGTACAGGAACTTTTGGAAAACATTCGGATAGATGAGTCCTTTTGTGAAGTTGCGAGAAACCCCAGGTTACTGTCGGAAGCGGAGGAAGAGATTTCTGCGCCCTTGGCGATTACATTTGCGTTATCACTGCCGCACTTGTAGTATAGGGGACCTACTTCAGTGACGGACAAATTATTGGAGAAGTTTCTTAGAAACCGAATTTGCAAGGTTTGGGAGAACTTGATTTCGGAGAATCAGAATGGCGTTGGGAGAGGATGTGACAAAACACATTGGTAAAGGTAGAAAAGTTTATCTGGTATAAATAGATCTTAATAAGCCATTTGATACGGTTAACCATGGTAGGACCGTTTATAGCGTCAGAAGGCTTGGTATCCAGGGAGAGTTGGTTGGTGGATTCAGGACTGATGCCCACAGAAGGCAGACTGTAGTTGTGGATGAAGCGTTTTCTCCCTGGATGTCGGTGACCAGTGGTGTCCTGCACGGATCAGTTTGAGACCTCTAGCTTTTGGGTTTTTATGAATGATTTTAGAAGGTTGTCACGGATTACCACAGGACAGTGACAGGACGCAGAGCTGCCCTGAGAAGTTTCAGATATAGCTCAATCCGAAAGGTACGAAGTGTTTCTCTTTGGGAGAGTGCATTTGAAGGCAGAGATATTACTTGCTCGAGTCAACAGAGTACCGCACGTTAGTAAGAGTTCCACAATGGAAACAGAGTGGTGAGACTTTATCCAATAAGCCGAGGGTGGCTCATCGGTACGAGAACCACAATCGACACGGAGCGGTGCCCTGCAGGAGCAGAAGGAAGTGTGATTGACAGGTGAGCTTGAACACATCCGCTGTTCTGCACATACACATAGTGACGATTGTCTTATGAAAACAGTTGAACTCGGCCTTTTCTCCTCGGAACAACGGAGGATGAGAGGTGACCTGATAGAGGTGTACAGGGTGATGAGAGTCATTGATCATGTGGATAGTCAGAGGCTTTTTCCCAGAGCGGAAATGTTTGCCAGAAGAGGACACAGGATTAGGGTGCTTGGGAGTAGGTACAGATGAGATGTCAGGGGTAAGTTTTCTACGCAGAGAGTGGTGAGTGCGTGGTGTTACGTTCCCCAGTAACCGGGTGACTTACCAGCAAAAATAGAGAGGTCCGCTGAAGCCTGATGATACTATTTTCAAACGTTTTATTTATAAAGGGGCAAAAACGTACGGTTAATACGAAACAATCAGATCATATACATCGTCAAAACTCAATCTAAAGCACAGGCATAGTAATAATCAATCAAAAATAAGCTCTATCGTTGTCTAGGGGATACTGAGTCCAATGGAATATAAGAGTCACTCAAAGTCTGCAGGCTTCCCCGTTTCGGGAACCGCTGACATTTCACGTGTTGGAGAGAGAGAGAAGGAACACTTGCCCGTCGTCTTTGCGAAGCAAATCCCTGTTGTTAGTTAAAACGGTTTTTCCTTCGGTTCCAGCCACAGACTCCCGATCCGGAATCTAACGCACGTGGCTTCCTTCAGAATGGCTTCCCGCTCCGACGGGAAGCGCTATCGTGTCTTCTTCGTGTGTCTCCTTGGTGCGTCTGAGGCCCCGCCTCGGCAGCCCACCTTTTATCTGGACTGGCAGGGTTGTAGATGTCAATCAGGGTGGGGGTGAGGCAATCTTTCCCCCATCACCCATCTCACATTGCCCTGAGGGTTTGCACGTAGTCCGGTTCCTTATTCCACAAAGGTGTCTCCCAAGACAATGGCTATGTCCAAGGCTTTTGTCTGGCTGAGCGGCCAGCCCGCATTCCAAACCGTAAGGCTCTCTCTCTCTCTCTCTCTTGCGATTCTCACAAAGGAGGGGGCTGGGGTTATAACACCTCCCCTCTTAAAAGTTTTTTACCAGCGGTTAAAAACAAGTTGGTGTAGGATTTTGTTTTGGTATCTAACATACTACACAAGCTTTTCTCTTCACAGAGTACTACCGTTCTACATTCCAGTCAGTATCTAAACAGGTAACAATTACAGTGCCCCTTTCTTTAATATCTTAACATCACGTACCGTACTAAAGTCTGGCAGCATCAAACTTCAGCTCAATAACCACCTATTTTTATTTATTTTCTTCAGCAACATAACTAAGGAGGTGTGATCTTAGCTTAAGTGCATCTACAAAAGTTTATACAAATACTAATCGTTTCGGTCGTGTTATTTCACCGGCAGGTCTCCAAAGGGGTTGTCTTTATTATTCACAGGCTTTGGCGCAAACCCGTACAACCGGCGTCGCTGTTTAAAAATGACAATTTCTATTAACCATCGCCTCTTTGCCGGGGAGTCCCCCCGTGGGGAACTTGAGTAATTTGGCGAGGTACTCCCCCGCCTTTCCTTTCCACGAGGGTTATTCTCTTAACTCCGTGTCCCCAGCCTAGTCCATCATGGGAATTTCCGCCCAATTCTTTAATGCTACACAGGTAGTTAACCCTTTTGTCCAGACCATACAGGCTGATGTGTTTCAGTTCGAACATTTTTCTCCGGCCGCATTTAAATTTCGGCTTCCTCACAGCGCTTTCTTGAATAACAATAGCGTGTGAGGCCCCTTTACATTCCAAATCAACCTGTAATCGATGCGCAGGCATCAATCTAGACATTAACTTTTTTCCATTCGATTTGGGAACTACAGATTTACCGTTCCCCTCCACAACAACAGTTATCTCCCCATTCGTAAACTCCACCTTAACTCTGAACACCCCCTTCAGCACAGACACCTTCTTCCCCGAAACAAGTCTTTCTGATCCAAAAGGACGGCCGTCTCGTCCAGCCGAGTCAAATACCTCAGACTTTTTCTGAGCTCCGTGACTAGGTTTAGGACCACGGGCATCCACATCTTGGACACACTCAAACGGGGCATTGGCCTCTTCCAGGCTTTCAATACCCGTACCCTTTTCAAATTCTAAATTCCCCTGATCCTCCCAGTTACTCTCTGGGCAACTCATTTCCGGAGTAAACTCAACCCCGCGGGCTGAAACAACCCCATCTGCCAACCCAGCAGACTTCTTCAAGGTAATGGCATCCTTTTCATCGAGGACTGCCCTCATTTCATTATCGGGAACACCTTTAGACTCATCCAGGTCCAACCCTGGACCTTTTAACAGCTTTATCTGTTTCTCACCTTTATTTCCTACCTCTAGGACCTTTTTCTTCGCTAAGGGAGAATCTACCTTCTCTCCCTTACCCCCTTTTACGTTACTATTCCTCGTTTTACCCCCCCCCCCCCCCCCCCCCGAAGCCCTCGTGGCGCGGGGTCGGTAAAGACGTCTGGGCCAATTGTAAACTGCGCGCTGTCCCAGCCGCCGCTCTCGACAGGCTGCGAGTGTCCGCGCATGCGGGATAGCTCGGGGACTCTATGGGCGGGGCCTCAACTCTCACGGGCTCCCATCTTCCCACCCGCTAGGTCGTTACCCAGAAGGACGTCCACGCCTTCCCCCGGCAACTCCGGCAGGACCCCCAGTTCCACTGGTCCCGACACCAACTCACAATCTAGAAGGACCCTATGCAAAGGCACTACCTCGGTCCAGTTTCCTATGCCTCTCAGGGCTACCTCGCCCGTCGGAGCTCCGAATGGTAATACGTTACGGCTAATTAATGATAGCTCCGCCCCCGTGTCTCTCCAAATCCGTACGGGGATTGGCGGGTACCCCTTCCTCACAGATACGGTTCCGGGTGACAGATGAATCTCCGACCCCTCGCGCTCTCTGCCCCCCTGGGACCCTCTTGCCGATTTTCTGATTACCACTGCACGCCCGATAGGGATCGCTGCTCTCTCTCTCTCTCTGGCTCCTTTCTCGGAGCAAAGCATTTAGATGCAATATGACCCACCTTTCCACAATTAAAACAGGTCAAGCCAGGACCTCTCCTGCCGTCCTGGCTCTCCTCAATTTTACCACTAGCTCCCAGCGGGATCTCCGCCTCAGCCGGCGGGCTTTCCCTACCATTCCGACGGTCTCTCCGGTAACTTTTTGGCGAGGAAAACTTTATCTTGTGGGTTAGGGCATATTCATCTGCGAACCTAGCAATTTCTGAGATGGACTGATTCGTCCTCTCATTTAAATACATCCGGATCTCTTCCGGAACACAACCTTTAAATTCCTCAATCAAAAATAACTCCCTGAGACGCCCATAGTTGTCAGCCACCTTTGCCGCGGTGCACCAACGGTCCAAGAGCACACCCTTCTCATGGGATAGCTCGGTATACGTTTGATTCCACCCTTTCCTTAAATTTCGGAACCTTTGTCTATACGCCTCAGGTACTAACTCGTAACCTCGGAGAATGGCCTCCTTTACTTGGTCATAATTCCCTTCCCCTTCCGGGGGCAACGCTGCATATGCCCGCTGTGCTTTCCCTCGTAACACACTTTGTAACAACGCCACCCACTGCTCTCTGGGCCACTTCTGATTCACTGCCACCTTTTCAAATAGCAAGAAATAACTATCAACATCGGTCTGCTCGAAAGGGGGGACGAACCTCAACGCACGACTAACATCAAACCCCTCCTCTCTCGTGTGCCCTTGAGCTCTTCGCTCTTGCCTTCGCCTGTCCAGCTCCAATTCATGGCTCCTTTGTTTCTCTTTCTCTTCTGCTTCTAGCTGCTTTAGTTTGAACGCCTGCTCTCTTTCCTTTTCCTTTTCCTTCGCAGCTGCTTCTAGCTGCTTTACTTTAAGATCATGTTCCAACCTTACTTTCTCCAACTCTAACTGATCTGTCCCACTCGCTAATCTCTTTTCGGGGATATTTTCCAAATCCTCAGCTGCAAACACCTTCTTCCCAATGTAATACTGATTTATGACCTTTCGCACTTCCTGATTTTTCATTGATGATCTCACCTCTGCGAGGTCTAACCCCTTTGCCAGATTTACCAAGTCTAATTTGGTAGCCGCCCCTAGCGCCTCTACAGTCGGATTTCTCATAAATTCATCCACATCCATCTTTGCTGGTTTCCTGTCTGGCTACCTGCGGAACCAGATTTAAGTTTGGACTTACAGCCCGATTCACTGACCCTCCCCTTTGGTTTCAAATCCCGGGACGAGGCCCCACTTGTTACGTTCCCCAGTAACCGGGTGACTTACCAGCAAAGATAGAGAGGTCCGCTGAAGCCTGATGATACTATTTTCAAGCGTTTTTTTTATAAAGGGGCACAAACGTATGGTTAATACAAAACATTCAGATCATATACATCGTCAAAACTCAATCTAAAGCAGAGGTATAGTAATAATCAATCAGAAATAAGCTCTATCGTTGTCTAGGGGATACTGAGTCCAATGGAATATAAGAGTCACTCAAAGTCTGCAGGCTTCCCCGTTTCGGGAACCGCTGGCATTTCAGGTGTTGGAGAGAGAGAGAAGGAACACTTGCCCGTCGTCTTTGCGAAGCAAATCCCTGTTGTTAGTTAAAACGGTTTTTCCTTCGGTTCCAGCCACAGACTCCCGTTCCGGAATCTAACGCACGTGGCTTCCTTCAAAATGGCTTCCCGCTCCGACGGGAAGCGCTATCATGTCTTCTTCGTGTGTCTCCTTGGTGCGTCTGAGGCCCCGCCTCGGCAGCCCACCTTATCTGGACTGGCAGGGTTGTAGATGTCAATCAGGGTGGGGGTGAGGCAATCTTTCCCCCATCACCCATCTCACATTGCCCTGAGGGTTTGCACGTAGTCCGGTTCCTTATTCCACAAAGGTGTCTCCCAAGACAATGGCTACGTCCAAGGCTTTTGTCTGGCTGAGCGGCCAGCCCGCATTCCAAACCGTAAGGCTCTCTCCCTTGCGATTCTCACAAAGGAGGGGGCTGGGGTTATAACAGTGGAATGGCCTGCAAGCAACGGTGGTGGAGGCGGATACGATAGGGTCTTTTGAGAGACTTTTGGATAGGTAAATGGAACTTAGAGAAATAGAGGGCTATGGGTAACGCTAGTAATATCTAAGGTAGGGACATATTTGGCACAACTTTTGGTCAAAGGGCCTATATTGTGCTGTACGTTTTATATGTTTCTATGTTTGTATGAAAGACGATATACCGGAAAGCAAATCAGGGGAAAAACAGACAACCTCGTGGCAAATTATAGAACAGCCGGAAAACCTGCGGAATGTTCACAGATTTTACTTGTTACCTTTGTTCATACTGAGAATGGATGGCGAAATACTCGTAGAATTGTAGCTGGTTTGAGAAAATCTTTAAAGTTAAATCGACTGCATGGCGCGTCACGGGTATGGGGTGTTCAATCATGCGCTGGAAGAGGTCAGGTTCCTGCCAAACACCCCATGTTTGCGCTTGAAAACATTGTTCTTCAAACTGCCCACAGCCCTCGCTAATTTCCCGAGGACACGTTCTATTTTTGATCACAGGCCTCTGGAATACCGCTGTGGATCTTTTACAGTGTTTGGAGGAAAATAAGTGCAGTGTATTTTATTATAACACATGTCAGCTGTCATTGTCTAATCCATCACTTGCACCGCCCAGAATGACTGGAATGAACGGAAGAAAAAAATGAACGAATATTCCCCTTTAATAAAGAAGTGTTCTCCATTTCACCCGCCAGAACAAACTCGTTCCCTCAATTTCAGAAGCGAATGTGCTCCGTCAAATGTTACAAAATAAATCGACTTCAATATGCATGCCGACTTCAAAAGCAACATAGATATAAAAATATCCTATTTAAATAGCTGAAGCCAGGTATCATGGAGAATAACATGGAAAATTCACATCATACTTTAGTTAAAGTAAATAGATTGCAATATCCCTTGAGGAGTCAAATTAATGACACGGGGACAGTGAGTAAAAAATAGTTTAACGTAAGTGTTTGTGCAGTTGGTTGTCACTAATATCCCTGACGTGACAACCACGCTAATTGCCTTAGTGGAATTGCTCTCACCTCAATAAAAGTCTGCTAAACCGATCACCAGTCCATCTGAGCAGCTGAAACCTCCTGCATAACTGAACGCTGCTTCTGACGGAATATGGGATATGCGGCGATTTACTACATCGCGGCCATTTTCTATCCCGCACTTGTAGCGGTTGGTGTCCCCGGTAAGATGCCGGAGCTGGTTACTTTATGTATGGTGCCGTCGTTACTCTGCTGCGGTATCTGCACTGTTACTGAGCACGGATGCTACCATCGGCTGAAACGTGTTTGCGGAATGGAGGATTCAGGAATCTAATGGTTTTATTTCCATTTTCCATACTATGATGGCAGTGTTTTCTTCTTTTCTCAATTAAGTTGGTGTCGATATTGTCGTTGCTTTATAATTTCACCTCGCTTGGCTTTCTGAAGTGATGCTGGTCTCTGCTTTTCTAGGTCCGAGTTTCTATCAGTGCAGTCTCTTCGATCTTATAACAACGTGACAGCTTATTTAAATGACGGTCCAGTCTATTTTCAACACGTAGGTCTGTTCTTCTGTAAGTCAGTAAATGAGAACTCGTGCTTTGTTTCTCCTTCATGCCACTTTGTCACCGCTACAAATAATCCCGTCTATTCTTTCACTCCTAATAATGGAAATGGTGTTCTTTACAGGAGTGATCGACTGCTGACCGGTACGAGAGTCGTGAAACTCGGATGCCTCGCTCTAAACTGTGGGAAGGTCGCCAATCCACTGACACTCACATCCGTCATTGTCCTCCAGCCGGAGTGCAGCGACGGAGACCACACACACTGGATTCCCGCTTTCCACTGCCAAACAGACCATACTCTGCATAGCATCGGTAGAATGGGGGAATTCAGGGAGCTGACCATATTTCTATTTTGTTTCCAAATTTCTTGCAGTTAATTTAACGGCGATTGTGATCCTTTCTCGGGGAAAATGCGGACTCTCCAAATGCATCACCCGTTACCTGGTTGGAATGGCAACAGCGGATCTGATGGTGGTTATCGTGTTTGCTTTAGTAGAACAGACCAACAATATCCACATTTATTCCAGATCCCTGCTCCTCACTCCTGTATGCGCTCTGACACTTGTATTTCGGACTGTAACGACGGACTGTTCTGTTTGGTTCACTGTCAGTTTTACTTTCGATCGCTTCATCGCCATATGTTGCCGAAAGCTGCGGGAGCGATACTGCACCGACAGAACAGCAGCGGTGGTTATCGTGACCGTGGTTATAGTGAGCTGCGGGAGATGTGTCCCGATTTACTTTGGCATTGGACCTTACGTCATCATTGACAACAAGCCGTGGCGGTGCACCGTCACGTATGAATACGCCACTTTACCCGTGTGGAGAGCATACCAATTACTACACATTATCTTAACACCATTGCTACCAATCGGATTAATCCTGGTTTTTAACGGGTTAACCGTAAGGTATATCGTTGTGGCAAATAGAGTCCGCAGAAAGCTTCGGCACAGCAGCGACAATCAGAAAGATGCCGAGGTGGAAAAACGCAGAAAATCGATGATTTTGTTGTTTTCTATATCAGCTAATTTCATATTATTTTGGATGCCCTCTGTAGCCCATACCCTGAAATGGCAAAAGGAAAACTATTTTTTCGAGGACAGATATTTGAGTTCCCCAGTATACATCCTACAGCAATTTGGGTACATGTTTCAAGTACTCAGCATGTGCACCAATACTTGTATCTATACACTGACACAGAGGAAATTCAGAGAAGAGCTGAGGAATGGAATGAAGTATGTGTTTACATTAAATTGTCATCTGTGTAGATAACACCCGTGTCTAATGGTAAGTGGCGGGGTTTTGAAATAAAGCCGGTTTACAATGAACAGGTTTGGCAAATATGTCATAAATTCAAACAATCATATGCCTGGTCATTCGAAAATTGCAGAATTGGCGGAAGATTGCTGACTTCACACAGTTCAGGTCGGTAGCAATACAAACGCTCAATGCTGCTGGCGTGATTGTCACTTTGGTTGAAGTATGTTCCAAACTATCACAGACACTCGTCTGTCACAAGGGCAGGAATGGCTGCGGGACTTTCCGGGTTTTAGATGTTTCAAAATGGCCAGGGTCGTGAAACAGAGTGTAAAACCAGGGATGGCAAACCAGGGATAGTATCGCAGCTGCAGAAAGGGAGAACAAAATGGAGCGTTCGGTTGTTAGTAGACTGTTAGACGAATAGAGATACATGAGATGAGAGAACACCCCATCTGGAGTATTCTATGCAGCCTTTCACCAGATTAACAAAAACAAATATGCAACAGGAACAGTGAGGAACCGATTGGGAAGCAGATCTTTGACGTGTGCCAAGTTATTGACACGGGCAGCTGAAACTTACACAATATTCTTTGGCACCTCCCCAGGGTAAAAGGTTTAGGTATGGCATAATTTCTCATTTGTGTCCAGGAAGGATTCATGTCACTATATGAAGACAGGCGGGCTAGCGAACAGTCCATACCGGATCTAATTTTAGAAAATGAAATGGATCAGGTGACAGATTTCTCCGCGGGTGGGTATTTCAGAACGATAGCGTAGAACTCTCCGACATTTACCTTGCATGAGGACGAGGAAGCATGTAATTTGGGGTTTGCGATGTATGGTGCTACCTGGCAGGAAATTAGGAACGTACATTGGGAAATGATGTACTCAGGAAAATGCGCCACACATCTGTGGAGATTGTTTAGGTAGCACTGACATGGGGTTCAGTAAGAGCTTGTCTCATTGATGCAGGGAATGGATGATAGCGTAAACTAACTCTGGCTGACAAGAAAGTTGGAACAGCTCGCCAAGAGGAAGAAAGAAGGATACTTAAGGTTTAGGAAGAAAAGATCGGGTAGGGTTATCGCGAGTCACAATGCAGACAGGAAAGAATTTAACAATGGGCTTCGAAGAGTTAGAAGGGGACTTGAGAGCCCTTGGCGAGATTCACTGTGATAAACAGGAGGAGACTGGAGAGAGTGTGGGCAGATCAGTGGAAAACTTATGTCTGGAGTCAATGAGGCGGTGAAGCTCCTCACTGAATACATTCATGAATATGAACACAGCGCAAAAAGGCAGATATGCTCGAACATGCCGAGGCTCAGAAAAAAGATGCGCTGGAAGTTTGGAAAACATGATGATAGATGATTTCCCGATACCGTCCAGGTAATTTTGGAAGGCGAGCGAAGATATTGCTGCACTTTTGGACATGATATTTGTGTCTTCGCTGGCTATGGAAGTAGAACTTGAAAATTCGGGGACGGGAAATGTAATCCCTCTGTTGATGAAAGATAATAGGTACACTCTTTCGAATTAGACACCACTGACTATTATGTCAGTAGTGGGTAAACTATTGGAGAAAGGCTGTAGTGGAGGGAATTTATCGGCATTTGGATGCATTCAAACAGTCAACAGTCGATGTGGATGCATTAATTTTGATAAGCGTTTGATCAGTTCCCAATAGTAGAATCACTCAGGAAGTCAGGAGGCATGGGATCTGGAGAAACCTGGATGCGTTGATTCCGAATTGGATGATGTAGTAGATAGATAGAGTGAATTTTGGCTGGAAGACAGCGGGCACCCGTGTTCCGGAAGGAGGTTCGAAATTTTGGTACAACTTATAACTATATTTGAACTCTATAGTTACAGAGAGAAATAATCGATTTAATCCGACCACCTAGCGGCAGCTGGATAATTTATGGAATTAGGGCTGACGACGTAAGCAAATCGCTAAAGTATTGACTGCACCGCCAGGTTGTCTAAACTGACCTGTAATTTACATATTACAGGGCAGATGCAACAATGACTTCCAAACACGTTTTCCAATGAAACCCTACAACTTAAAACCAGCATTTCAAAGTGTTCAGAGCAGCTTTTGCTTCTCATTAAAAGAATCAGCGTTCCAAAACGCCAATTCCAAATTCCCATTTCAAGTACACAACATTTTATCCTAATGCCAATTTACCTCTGAATCGTGGTTTTATCGTATAACCATATAAATATTACAGCACGGAAACAGGCCTTCTTCGCCCTTCTGGTCCGTGCCGAACGCTTACTCTCACCTCCCCCCATCGACCTGCACTCAGCCCATAACCCTCCATTCCTTTCCTGCCCATATGCCTATCCAATTTTATATTAAATGACTATATCGAACCTGCCTCTACCACTTCTACTGGAAGCTCGTTCCATACAGCTACCATTCTCTCAGTAAAAAAGTTTTCCCCCTCGTGTCACCTTTAAACTTTTGTCCCATAACTCTGAACTCATATCCTCTTGTTTGAATATCCCCTACTCTCAATGGAAAAAATGCCTATCCACGTCAACTCTATCTATCCCCCTCCTTATTTTAAATACCTCTATCATGTTCCCTCTCAATCTTCTACGCTCCAAAGAAAAAAGACCTACTTTGCTCAACCTTTCTCTGCAACTTAGGTGCTGAAACCCGGGTAACATTCTAGTAAATCTTCTCTCTACTCTCTCTAATTTGTTGACATCTTTCCTATAATTCGGTGACCACAACTGTACACAATGCTCCAAATGTGGCCTTACCAATGCCTTGTGCAATTTTAACATTACATCCCAACTCATAGACTCAATGCTTTGATTTGTAAAGGCCAGCATACCAAAAGCTTTCTTCAACACCCTATCAACATGGGATTCCACCTTCAGGGAACTATGCACCATTATTCCTAGATCACACCGTTCTACTGCATTCCTCAATGCACTACCATTTACCATGTATGTCCTATTTTGATTAGTCCTACCAAAATGTCGCACCTCAAACTTATCAGCATTAAATTCCATCTACCATCTTTCAGCCCACTCTTCTAACTGGCCTAAATCTCTCTGCAAGCTTTGAAAACCTTCTTCATTCTCCACAACGCCACCTATCTTAGTATCATCTGCATATTTACTAATCAATTTACCACCCCATCATCCAGATCATTAATGTATATGACAAACAACATTGGACCCAGTACTGATCCCTGAGTCACACCACTAGTCACCGGCCTCCAACCTGACTGGTGAATCCATTTTACTACTCTAATTTTAATACCTAACGATTGAAACTTCCTTACTAACCTTCCGTGTGGAACCTTGTCAAATGTTTTGTGATTAATTCATCTTGATGCACAGAGGTATCAGTTCTGTCTCTTTGCTGTCCACTTGAACTAGAACACCTATCAGTCAAGTGCAATCCATTTCATCAGCTGAGGGAGTTTTTTCCCTGTCACAGGGAACGACACTCTGCATAAAGGGTTTGCACATTTCACTGCAAACTCAGGATGGGCTGAGACTGTCACTTTCACGTGAATGGTTTCAGCTCGTCATGTTGTCAGATATTCCTGGTATTCGTTTCAGGGTTGGCTTATAATTAGTGATCACATCCGTAGCCTCCGAACGGAACGCAACCTAGTCGTGATGTGAAGGCTTGCGTGGCTCAGTAACCTGGAGAGCGAAGCTGGCTGGAGTTAGGAGTTAAATGCTTTGGCTCTTGGTAGGGTCACTCATGCCAAACAAGTCAAATGGTGGAGGGCAGACTGAGAGTGTTCACCAGTCCTACAACTTCGAAGGTCCAGCTCAGAGATAACAAGCCGAACTGGTCAACGAAAACTTTAGGGAAACGAAAGTGAAAAGTTCGTCTACATGCGTACCAGTCGGTATTTCTGAATCGCTATCCGGGACTTTGCAGGCAATTGCGCAAACCGAGAAGAGGCTACTGACACCATGAATGAATCCCTGAACGTCGCCGACTGACAGGGATGGAGGATCTTCATCGCTGTCCCGAAAAGCCAGCGGCAAGACTGGCAGTAAGTTATGAAATTAGTCAGCTCCGCCCTGGGGACAGGCCTCCGTTGTATCCAGGACATCTTCATGTAGCGGTGACTCAGAGAGGCGGCGACCGTCATTAAGGACTTCATCACCCAGGACATTCCTCTTCTCACTGTTACCGTCAGGAAGGAGATGCAGAAGCCTAAAGCCACACACTCAGTGATTCAGGAACCAATTCTTCCCCTCGGCCACCCAATGTCTAAATGGACATTGAACCTATGAACACTTCATCACTCTTTTATCTGTTTTTCTCTATTTTTCATTTAACAATTTAATGTATATTTTTACTCTGATTGAATGTTTCATTGATTTTCATTTCTATATGTATAATGTATTGATTGCACTGCTGCCGCTAATTTAACAGATTTCTCGACATCTGTCCGAGATATTAAATCAGAATCTGATTCCGGGATTTAAACTCGCATATGCTTTTCCACCCGAAGCGAGAATTATACCACTCGACCAATGAGCCTGCATTCGCAGATTGCGTCACAACTGAACTCAGAAGCCATTTGAAGTTAATTGGTGGAAAACCCGTTGTACTCTCCGTTGGTGAGAGGAGAGCCTGATTTCGAAATATGTTGGGCCCGTATTTCTTTGAGATTGCAAGAGTATTCGTTACCTGATTCAGTCAAAATAAGAATATAACGGACCCTGATGTAGAGCAGATCAGAATGCGTTTGCAAATGGAAAGGAACCAAACAATGGACGCTTGTTTAAAACTCAATTCCGAGCATACTTTTCTTGCATTGGGTGATGCCTCTGAGCAATTCCCTGCCCCGGCGGCTGCTGGACGGTGAATAATTGGCATGATTTCAGGCGGGTGTACAGAAGCATTTGTTTCATGAACAGCGGAGACGTTTGATAACTGACACGCATTAAGAACTTTATTCAGGACGAATTTTCACACGTCGATGCTGCCTGGCCTGCTGAGTTCCTCCAGCCTGTTGGAATGCAGAACATTGAATAACCGACGAGGTGGTGGTGAGGTAAAAGCGATGTACTGGTCACCTATTCTGTTTTGCAAACGTGCGTCCGAATCCCGTACTTGACCTTGCCCGTTTGTTTTGTGGCACCATCAACTGCGCTTTCACATAAACCGCTTCAAAGTTATCATTCAAGCTCAGCTTCAATTTACTGTTATTAAACCGTAAACAGGCAAACAGCTGGACGAACGTGTTTCTGGGTCTGAGCAGGGAAACACAAAACCTACATCACATACAACACATAAAATTATGTTAACACAATAGCATTACCAGATACTAAATATACATTCGGGAGGTATACTGTACAAGTTGACATTAAGTGCATATCCAGTACAACATATAGTTAAACATATGTGAATAATGCTACAGACGTTGCCATAAATAATGCTTAGTGGATGACAACTGGCTGTTCAGAAGTCTCACAGGGCGAAGAAGATGTTACCCAGTCGAACAAACCTTGTTCTCAGCCAGTGGTACGTTCTGCCTGACGGTATGAGGTCGGAGACATTGTGGAACAGTAGGACGAATGCGAGTTGCCTTTGATATTGACGGAGAGCCCCTGATGACTTCCTCTGACGTTCTCACAATCCATTACAATATCCAGGACAAAACTGATCAGCCTTTTCCCTCCCTTTCAGCAAAAGTGTCCGACTGGGTACGGTCCGTTTCTCTGGATCTTCTTCTCTTGACTTTGATCAAAGAAGAAGAGTAAGCTGCCGTCCTATCCCGCACTCAAGGTGAGATTTATTGACCCGTCGTGGGCAATGTATGTATTTCCGCGAACTTCTGCCGATCATAGGATAGCAGTGGACATTTTGCTGCAGATTTTTTCTTACATGCGTGAGCAGGCTTCCTCCTGTTTAACAAGCATCGAGAGCAAGGATGACGTCAGGCAGAACGTACCACACATTTAAACCTACCGAATGCAGACAGGACCAGACACGGTGGATGTGGAGAGGTGTTCCCTATGGTGGGGATTTCCAGAAGTAGCGGGCACAGCCTCAGAACTGAGGGGGCGATCTTCTAGAACAGCAGTAAGGAGGATATATTTCATTAGCCAGTGAGCAGTGATTGTCACACACCTCGTTGGAGGCCAGGTCTGTGGGTATTTTTAAAGGACAAGTTGAGAGTTTCCTGATTGGCCATGGTATTAAATAGTATGGCGAAAAGACAGGTGTATGGGGTTGAGAGGGATCCAGAATTAACCAGAATCGAATGGTAGAGCACATTCGATGGGCTGAATGGCCTAATTCTCCTCCTATGTCCTATAGCAGGCGTGGGCACTTTATTGGTTTAAGACTCTATTACAGGAGCACACAAACAGCATATTCTTTTTGATGTGTTTTATTGCCACTCAAACGGAACAGGCGACGAACAGTAGAGCATTGGTCTGTGATGACAAAGTCCACGGAGCCAAGCAATGGACAAGATCAACAATAACAATCATGAAACCGAGAGGCGATCCTGAGGGTGTTTCACAACAACATTCGCTGACAGCTCGCATCGTCATTTCTTCATCTTGGAGATTTTGTAATTTCCTGTCAAGCTATCCATACCTCATTACAATTGGGATTGTAATCGAATGACATCATGTTTATTTTTATCCCAGCGGTTGTAAGACAGTCAGCTTTGTGTAATATTGAATATTCAGTGTGCCGGAGCGAGTATAAATGAATGACCGTGGAGATTCATCAGCTCAGAGTTTCTTCAGTGAGATCGCAGGCAGCTGGAAGACAGGCTGAATCTCACACAGCATGCTTGAAATATTCTACCGCGTGAGAAAGACATATTACTTGATCATTGCCGTTATCGGTGTTCCTGGTAAGAATATCTGCGAACTATCATTTGCAGTCCTATGTGCGCGGTCTGTGGTCTCGTTCAGTTACCGACAGCGTTGTGACACCGCTGTATCGGTGCAAACATTGTGTCAAAACTCTGTGCTTTTTTCAGAAGCTCCCTTGCAGATTAATTCGCGGTGTCAGCTGAAAATGAACCGACTATTGACACAGATGTGGAGAGGAAGTTCGGTGACATGGACTCATTTTGTGGATTCAGAGCAGGCAGTTTTGATTTATCAAACGCAAAGTACACTGCAGATGCTGTGGTCAAATCAAGACGTGCAAAAAAGCTGGATGAACCAGCAGGTCGGGCAGCATCTGTTGAAAGAAGCAGTCAACGTTTCGGGTCGAAACTTGACGAAGGGTCTCGACCCGAAACGTTGACTGCTTCTTTCAACGGATGCGGCCTGACCTGATGAGTTCATCCAGCCTTTTCGTACGTCTAGTTTTGATTTATCAATGCAAAACCGCTGTCGAAGTAAACTCCCGTCATTCACTGCGCCCGGCACCTTTACCGGTTACTTGGTTTTATCCGTCTCAATGGTGATACATGTTTGAAATTCAAATTTAAAGGTATTGCGCGGTGTTTTCAGAAACTGCTGGGAGCTCGAAGGGAAAGCGGGCAGGGAAACCCCGGAGAGATTCAGCGGGGAGCCGTAGACATCACTTCCGATTTAGAATCCGAAACATCGGGAGCTTTCAAAGTTCATATCGGGTCTGTGTGCGTTTTAGTGTACCGAGGATTGTTTCCACACTCTGTTGTCCGTCAAGTGAAGCAAGAAGAAAGAGTCAACCTGGCAGTGTCCGTGACAGGTCAGACCGGGTAAAGGCGATACTCCGCTCTCGAAAAAAAGCAGGGAAGCATTTAGCAAAATGCCGCAGGAAATCAGAGTAATGCCTAAAAGTGACAAATGTTTTGAAGTATCCACATTGACTTCCCTTTGAAAATTAGATGGTTTAATCACTAACGTTCAAAATATCTCAAATTTCAGCGGGCCAGGCAAAATCTTTAAAAGCGAACACTGAAACTTTCTGTTAAGATCCATTGACACAGTGTGAAGGAGCCACGAAGAGAAGTAGTTGCAGAATACAAAAGAAGCGAGAATAAGACATGCAACTGTGATGAAATAAAATTGTTTTCAACACCGAACTTTGGAAGTGAACAGAGACGGAGGGAGCAGGCCTTCGAACTATATGGAGTTTGCCGGAACATATGTGACGGGAACTCAGTAAGTAGCATCGCAGAGACAGTTGCCGAGGTATCCAGGCCTCACACGCTAGTCAAGAACCTTCTGGTGTGAAATTTATATTGATTTTTCCATTGCGCCCTTGGCCATCAGTTGACAATACCTCCTCCTGTAACAGCGTTCCTCTTCCAGTCCCGCGTTCTGTTCCCGTTCACCCAGCATTCACGCGCTTCAGGCATCGTTCACTCCCGCTTTACACTTGTCAACCTCCAGAAATGAGTTCTCTGCAAAGTTTGATTGTTCTCAATTTCCAGTTTATCCCGGCCCTGAGACCCACGGAGCGGCGAGACTGTAATTCATTCTATCTTTCTGCTTTCCCTCCCAGTGAACTTAGTGGCGATTACGATCCTGTCCCGGGGAAAATGTGGCCTCTCCACCTGCACCACTCGCTACCTGGTGGCCATGGCAACGGCGGATCTACTAACAATTATCTTTCGGGTCCTTTTGTGGCGGATCAGTTATTATTACTTCCCCGGGACTTTCCTGGATATCACCCACGTATGCAGTGTGATCTCTGTCCTGGGATTTTCAGCCACTGACTGTTCTGTCTGGTTCACCGTCATGTTTACGTTTGATCGATTTGTCGCCATCTGTTGCCAGAAGCTGAAAACAAAATATTGCACCGGGAAAACTGCGGCTGTTGTTCTGGCAACAACCGGCGTTCTGCTCTGTTTTAATAATGTGCCCAGATTCTTTACATACCATCCTGCGAAAGTCATTGACAATATACCTTGGGACTGTAATCCAAAGCCCGGCACCTATACGGATCCCGGGTGGTTGGGATATGACTGGCTTACTACCGTTCTAACGCCATTACTCCCGTTCGTGTTAATACTCCTGCTCAACGCTCTGACAGTCAGACACATTTTAGTGACGAGTCACGTCCGTCAGGGGCTGAGGGGTCAGAGCAAGTCGAAGAACCGCAGTGACCCGGAGATGGAGAGCAGGAGGAGGTCTGTGATCTTACTTCTCACCATCTCCGGAAGCTTCATCATCCTGTGGTCGGTGAATATTGCCGAATTCCTTTATTACACAATTGCCTGACTGGATCCAAAGAATTACAACGAATCGGAGTACATATTTCTACACTTCGGATACATGCTGATGTTATTAAGTTGCTGCACAAACACGTTTATTTATGGGGTGACTCAGTCCAAGTTCAGAGAGCAGTTCATCAGCGCAGCGAAATATCCGCTCTCATTAATTATTCAACTAATTAATAAACAAAAAATCTAAATTCTTCTCAGAAGCGGTCTCCCCGATTTCAGTGCTGATGCTACAGATCTATGCCGGCTGGTGGCATACTGGCATCAGCGCTGGAGTTCAGGGCGAGAAGTTCCGGGTCGAATCCGGCTGGCTACCTTGCACGCTCTCCAGAAATGCCTGGGTTGAGTGTCGAGCTAGCAAGTCGACCTCGTTAAAAAACAAACAAAAAAAATAACTGGAGAGGGATAGGCTCTTCCAGGTTCGAGGTTTTCTGGCGGTCTCCCGGTGAACGCGACAGCGGTGAAAATAAAAGGGAGAGACACACAACACGGGAGCAGACACTTCGGAATCTATACTTTATACTTTGCTTTATTGTCACCAGACAATTAATACTGGAGTGTTCAGTCATCACAGCGATATTTGTTTCTGCGCTTCGCGCTCCCTGAGGTACGGATCTAGAATCCGCGACCTCCACCTCCGACCAAAAATTAAACTCATCCTACCTTTTATTTTTTATCATTTCACTGTATTCCCTCTTTAGTGTCCACCGGTTCCCTTTGGGTAATAACAGAGCGGGTCAGGATCTGAGCATATTCAGGACCAAATCGGCAGGAATGCAACTCATTTGATAGTTTTGTCTTCTGCTTGGGAATGACACGAAAAAGAAAACAAACAGCCGAGATTTGCAGTAAACTTTACACTTTTCCTTCGTATTAGATAAATCTGTTATGCAAAAAAAAACAGCTCCAGAATATTCGTGAATTTTGTTCACAATTATACAAATTTCTATGGATAATCCTAATGTTCTCTCTGCATTAAGGAAGGAATGAGTTACACTTCCTGATTTCTAAAAAAAAAACATCCGAGCAAACTGCACATTAAATCTCCATTGCATTCACTCCAGCACAATCTACAAACAACAACAATAACAATGATGATGTTGATGATAATCTCTGTTCCGGGTCTCTACCCATCTCCCTCGTCACTCAGACTTCTCTTCCCACTGCAAATCATTTTGCCCAACTCAGATCCCTCGACTCATCCAAGCAATCCCCCTCCTGGTCTGGTTCTACCTCTCCCCCTCGGTTTCTTTCTGCCTCATCTTCCTCGCGCTCCATCTCTCACTCCTTCTACCCCCAGTATCTCTCCTCGGCACTCCATTCTCTCTTTCTCAGAGCCGTTCCGTTCCAGTCTTTATTCCTCATGTCGCTCCCTCTCTCCCCCTGCCTCTTCTATCTGCCCCACATAACTTCTCCGGCCACACTTTCTCCCCTGTCTCTTTCTCTGCAGTTGTTTCTCTTCCTCCGTCTCATCCTCCAGTCACTATCTCGCTTCCGAAGTGGTCTCTCCCATTTTCTCTTACCCCTACCCTCTTTACCCCGCCCTTCCCGCTCCTCAGTCTCCTACCCTGTCATTCCATTTCCACTCGGCTCTGTCTCCATCGTCTCTCTCGTCAAGCCTCTCCCTGCCCTGTTCTCTCTTATTCCATTTCTCTCTCTACCTTTCACTCTCTCCCACTCCTGTATTTGACTCACACTTTCTCTCTCATTCCCTACTCTCTCACCTTCTCTCCCCAGTCTCTCTTTCCCCTGTCCATGTCCCTCCCCAGTCTCTCTTCTTCCAGTCTCTCTCCCAGGCTCTCTCTCCAATCTCTCTCCAAACAGTCTATTTCCCAGGCTCCCTCTCCAATCTCTCTCCAACCAGTCTATCTTGTCCAGTCTATTTCTCCCAGACTGGTCCGCTCAATCCCTATGCCAGAAGTCTCTATCCCTGGTCTCTTTCTCCCTCTCTCCCAATGTTTCTCGCCCAATCGCCCTTGCCAGTCGCTCTGTTATCGAATCACTCTCTCCCCGGTCTCTCGCCCTCAGTCACTCGCCACACTCTCTCTCTCCAGTCCATTTCCACCCAGTCTTTCTCTTCCCGAAGTTCTCTCCGTCTCTCTCCCCAATCTCTCCGCACACTGTCTCCCTGTTTTTCTCTCATACCGGTCCACTTTCCACTCCAGCTCTCACCCGCAGTTTCTCCCGCCCCCCGCCGTTTTCCTCCCATAGGCCATCAGCTCCGTCTTCCTCTCAACTGTCTTCTCTCCTACATCCCTCTCCCCCGTCCTTCTCTCTTCCCCAGACTCTCTACACCTCGTCTCTGCACATTCTCCAGTCTCCCTTTATCCCCCATTATCACTCCCGTCTTCCACAGTCTCTGTCTCTCCCATCACCGTCGCTTTCCAATCCCGCTATCTCTCCCCAACCCGGGACTCTCTCTCCCAGTCTCCCATCCTACCCACCCCCACCCCGTGTCTCTCACCTCCAGTTTATCTCCCCGCTATTCTCTTTCTCACTCATCCTCTCTCGTCCCCCAGTTTCTCTCTGTACAGTCTGTCTTCCTCACGTCTACCTCGCCCTCCCCGTCTCTTGCTTGTCTCTAGTCTCTCTCCTCGCAGAGGCTCTCATTCCACACTTTCATCCGCGTTCTCACTCTCTCTCTCCTACCAGTCTATTTCTCTCCTCAGTTTCGACCCCTTCAGACTTTTGCTCCTCGCCTAGTCTCTGCTCTCTCTCTCTCTCTCTCTCTCTCTCTCTCTCTCTCTCTCTCTCTCTCTCTCTCTCTCTCTCTCTCTCTCTCTCTCTCTCTCTCTCTCTCCCCACCCCCAAGGCTTTCTGTCTGCCTGTTTCTATCAGCCCATTCGTTCTCTCTCCTTCAACTCTCCCTCGCCCTGTTTCTCTCTCCTCGTCACTCTCCTTCTATGCGTGTCCTTCTCTTGTCTCACGCCCCGTACTTGACACTCGCTGCTTCTCAACCTCTCCCTTTCTCCCGTCTTTCTCCCAGTCTTTCTCCTTCCTACGCTTCTCTCTTTCGCTCCCCGTGCTTCTCCACATCTCTGCAAGACTCTCTTCCACTATTCTCCCTTTTCTCCCAGTCTGTCTTTCCTCTGCCGCCTCGCTCACTCTATAGCTCCTTCACCCACTCCCAGTCTCATTCCAACCAACCTTTCTCCGCCGTAGTCTTTCTAACCAAAGTGTCTGCTCCCTTGAAATTTCTTTTCCCTGACGTCTCTAGTTCGTTCGCTTTCCCTTACCTCTCTGATCTTCCGTCTGTCTCTCGTTTTTATCTCAGTTTCTCTACCCATCTCTCTCTTCCCCGTGTGTCTGCACTCCACTGTCCACTGTGCTCTCATTCTCCCGTCATTGCCTCCCCCACGTCCGTTTTTGATCGGACTCCTTCCAAGGCTTGGAAAATGTTTAACACTCCGGATACATGCTGATGGTATTAACTTGCTGCATAAACACGTTTATTTATGGGGTAACTCAGTCCAAATTCAGAGAGCAGCTCCCCAGCGCAGCGAGATATCCGGTCATGTCAACTAATTAATAAATAAAATGTCTAAATTCTTCTCAGTGTTGGGAGGATGTATTTTTCCACCTTGACAGTGCAAAACCGGCGGTCATTGGAGAACGTGGCAGCGGGGAGAATAAAACTGGTGTGTAGCCCGACGGAGACACATCATGAGAACAGACCCCTCGGCGCCCGCACCCAGCGACCTTCACCTCCGACCAGTGATTAAATTGATCCTGCATCTTATTTTGATTTTTGACCATATCTCCGCTGTCATCATCGTCGAACCACGTTCAATCATAAATCCCGCCCTACGGTGTAAATACTCAGCGCTCAAGTGACGGACAAAGCCGGTGCTTCTCGCTGACGGGGAGGAAATGGAGCAGCTGCTGGAAATATGGCCGTCACAAGGAGAGCGGACGGAATTCACAATGAGCACCCCGACGGTCAGATCGGGACTGGTCCGAGCTCGCAGTGAGTGGGCAGCACCGCAATGAGATTTAGCTGTTTGCACCCAACATCGGATCCGTCAACACGCGATGAGCAGACAACATCCACCTGGACACAGATCCGAATTGTAACTGTCGAGTTTGGCTGTTTTCCAAATTTCCATCCGAGCAAAATACATGTTGAATCTCCTCTGCATTTACTCCAGTACAAACGCATGTACGTTAATAATTTTTCTTTTTTGTCTCACAGCTAAGACTGGTAAAACTTGTTTTTCAATTGCTGGGAACTTTTCTACTATTCTGGTGATATTTATTATTGTAGCTTTCTGGAGATTTACATAAATATTGCTGTGTAGGTGTAATTATTGTTGTGCAGTGACTCTGGGATGAATCCACCAGTGGATATTACAATTGGGACATTGTACACCCTTTTCATATACTATAGTCTTTCAATTTTATTTTTCAAGTCGGCATATTTTTGTTGTTTCTCAAGTACTTATTTCTGACTATTATGTGTGTTTGTAATGACACACACATACCTGCAGATTTGTCTCTTGTTTTTTATTGGTTGACTATTAAGTAAATTGCTTTTTCTGTTTAATCCTGTAATATTATATCCGGATGTGTCTGATGTATTGGTCATAATAAAATAGACTCTAACTCTAAAACTTCCTCAGGATTCTATTTAGAGGAATGGATCGTCCATTTCATGAGTTTACAATTTAAAGCATGATTTTGGTGATTATTCCTACAACTTGATTGTGCCTGTGTAAGTAATCAGCTTCAGTTAAACTGTTTCAGGATACTGTAATGTGTTGAATAATTTCTGGTTTATCTTAATTTCTGCCTTCAACGTCTTGACTTTGTTCGTCCTTTATTGTGTATTTTCGATATTTTCATGTTACCCACCTGGTCCTATATTGCCACAGAAGAAATGGAACTCCCTCAACACCGTGTCTGAATGTGAGCAGCTCCCCGAGCATCTTCCTCCCTCCCCTCTCCACAGCGCAATCTATTGCTTCGTCCCTCCCTTCTTCCTCACCCTCAACATTCTCTCACCGCTCTCATATCGTTCAGCACACCCCCTCTCCCTCAGCCTCTTTCCTCCATCCTCACCTTCCCCTTTCCCCTGTCTTACTCCTCTCGCCCCACTTGCCTTCACTCTCACTTTTCTTCTATATACAGTGGCGTGCAAAAGTTTGGACACCCCTAGTCAAAATTTATTTTGCTCTGAATATCTAAGCGAGTAAAAGATGACTTGATTTCCAAAAGCATAAAGTTAAAGATGACACATTTCTTTAATATTTTAAGAAAGATTACATTTTATTTTCATCTTTTACAGTTTCAAAATAACAATAAAAGGAAAAGGGCCTGAAGCAAAGGTTTGGTTACCCTGCATGGCAGTACTTAGTAACACCCCCTTTGGCAAGTATCACAGCTTGTAGACGCTTTCTGCAGACATCGAATATTCCTTCAATTCTTGGTTGATGGAATTTCGCCCATTCTTCCTTGCAAAAGGCTTCTAGTTCTGTCAGAGTTTTGGGCCGCATTGCTCTTTTGGAGTCTAGCCATAGATGTTCGATGATGTTTATGTCGGGGGACTGTCAGGTCCATGGGAAAACCTTCAGCTTGCGCCTCTTGACGTAGTCCATTGTGGATTCTGAGGTGTGCATAGGATCATTATCCTGTTGCAGAAGCCATCCTCTTCTAACCTTCAGATTTTTTACAGAGGGTGTGATGTTTGCTTCCAGAATTTGCTGGTATTTAATTGAATTCGTTCTTCCCTCCACCAGTGAAATGTTTCCCGTGCCACTTGCCTACAACACAAGCCTAAAGCATGATCGATCCACCCCGTGCTCATGAAATTCTGCACCCTTCAGCTTTCGCCTCTTGAGGTAGTGCATTGTGGATTTTGAGATGTGTTTAGGTTCATTATCTTGTTGTAGAAGCCATCCTTTTTTCATTTTCGGCTTTTTTACAGATGGTGTGATATTTGCTTCCAGAATTTGCTCGTATTCAATTGATTTCTTTCTTCCCTCTACCAGTAAATGTTCCCCGTGCCACTGGCTGCAACACAAGCCCAAAGCATGATCAATCCACCCCCGTGCTTAACAGTTGGAGAGGTGTTCTTTTCATGAAATTCTGCACCCTTTTTTCTCCAAATATACCTTTGCTCATTGAGGCCAAAAAAATCTACTTTAAGGTCATCAGTCCACGGGACTTGTTTCCAAAATTCTTCAGTCTTGTTTAGATGTTCCTTTGCAAACTTCCGACGCTGAATTTTGTGGTGAGGACGCAGGAAAGGTTTTCTTCTGTAGACTCTTCCATGAAGGTCATATTTGTACAGGTGTCGCTGCACAGTGGAACAACGCGCCACCACGCCAGAGTCTGCTAAATACAGGAGGGGGCGGGTCACTCTCCCACCTCCAGTCCGGCACAATCGTAGCTGGTGGGGTTTCGCTCCCCGGAGAGTGAGGTGCTGCTGCTCGCTTGCGAGGCGTTTCAAGTCGATAGGGTCTTCAGACCGAAGGGCCTGTGGAATGGTGGGTGAAAGTTGGGGACTTTCCTCGTCTCCGTGGGTTTGATCCATGGGGGGAGCGGCGACCCGGTAGGTGGAAGCTCCGTAGTCCTGGCACTGGTGGATTTGTTCGTGCTCCTAGCCTCGGGGATTCCATGGTCCTGAGGTCAAAGGAAGGGTGTTGTGAGAGCACAGAAATACCGGGTTAGGCCATTAGTGGGAGCTCTTAGATGTTTTAAATTTACTGTAGTTCCGTACATCAATTTAACTACTTATGCAGTAATAAAAAAAGAAGTCTTTAGAAAATATAATAAAACTAATATTTCATCGTGCTTCACTCTGAAATGAGTTGAAATTACCTTGATTTCTTATATCCTTCACATACATGAGGAGTAAAAATCTTCACGTCACGTCTCTATCTAAATGTGCAATCATAGTAATTTATAATAATTTATAGTAAATAGAACAGTCAATGTAGCATAGAGTACAAACAAATCAGCGTGAGTTAATCAGTGTGATGTCCTGGTGGAAGCTGTCCCGGAGCCTGTTGGTCCTGGATTTTATGCTGCGGTACCGCTTCCCGGATGGTAGCAGCTGGACTAGATAGTGGTTGTGCTGACCAGGGTCTCCAGTGAACCTTCTGGCCCTTTTTACACACCTGTCCCTGAAAATGTCCTGAATCATGGGAAGTTCACATTTACAGATGCGCTGGCCTGTCCGCACAACTCACTGCAGAGTACTGCAATTCAGGGAAGTACAGTCCCCATACCAGGCAGTGATGCCGCCAGTCATGATGCTCTCAATTGTGCCACTGCAGAAAAATCTCAGGATTTCTGAGCCATATCAATCTTCCTCAACCGTCGGAGGTGAAAGAGGCGCTATTGTGCATTTTTCACTTCACAGCTGGTCTGTACAGGCCACGTGAGGTCCGCGGTGATGTGGATTGCAGGAACCTAAAGCTGTTTACCCTCTCAACCGCAGATCCATTGATGGCAATAGGGGTTAGCCCGTCTCCATTCCTCCTGTAATCAACAACCAGATCATTGTTTTTGCGACATTGAGGGAAAGGTTTTTATTTTGCCATCACTGTGTCAGAGAGATAACTTCTTCCTTGTAGGCCACTTCGTTATTTTTTGATATTAGGCCAATAAATGTAGTGTCGTCGGCAAATTTAATTAACAGATTGGAGCTGTGGGTGGCGATACAGTCATGGATATACAGGGAGTAAGGGACGGTTCTCAGTACATGGCACTGAGGGGCTCCTGTGATGAAAGTCGGAGGCGTGGAGGTGAGGGAGCCCACTCTGACAACCTACTGGCGATCTGAGAGGCAGGGTCAAGGACGAGATCTCTCAGCTTCCTGTCGAGCCTGGAGGGGATTATGATGTTGGAGTCCAAGAACAGCATTCCTACATAAGCACAATTCTTCTCCAGATGTGTAAGGACGGTGTGTAGAGCAGTGGCTATTGCACTGTCTGTGGATCGGTTGTGTCGGTAGGCAAATCATAAGGGGTCCAGCACCCTCCTTTCGTAAAAGGGTTACATACACTAATCACACAGGCCCGGGTCAGTCACCAAGTAATCTCAATGCCCCGCTGTGTCCCCACAACCTCGTGTTATTCCCCATACCCATCCCATTGTCCCACTCCCTGTCCACTGCCCCTTGTCAGGGTTCAAGTTAATCACTCTACACGCTCTCGTCCTACGGCTCAGTGTCATTTCCCGAAGTAATTAACTGTGTAAGTGGAATTATGAAGATATTAGGCTGGAACATCAAGGCATAAATCGGGAACGGATACGTCCTGGGAAATACACAACGGATATGTGAAAGTATTTTAGTCTGCACTTACATGGGGTTCTGGACAGGTTTGCCCCAATCAGACAGGGGAAGGACTGCAGGGTGAAGGAACCATGGTTGACAAGAGATGTGAAACATCTGGTCAAGAGGAAGAAAGAAGCTTCAGGAAGCTGATCTCAGGATTAAAAAGCAAGGATCAGGCATGACTGTAGATTTACAAAGAAGCCGGGGACAAACTGAAGAATGGAATTAGGATAACTAGAAACGTCTACAGAAGGTCTACAGTGGCTTTAAGAAAACCCCAAGCCATTCGAGATGTATGCGAAGAAGAAGATTACCGGAAATGAGTGTAGGACGGGTCGGGGATAGAAGATGAAACAAGCCCCTGAAGACGGGGGAAGAAGGGCAGGTCCTGAATGAAGACTTCAGTTCAGTATTCACCAGTCGGAGGGACATTTGTGAGAAAAGCGTTAAACGGGCCGATGTGCGACAAGGTACCAAGGTTAAAGATGTACAAGGATGTACCGTACGTTTGAAAAAAAATAGTATAGATAAGTTCTCTTGTGTGGTCGAGAGAATC
This sequence comes from Hemitrygon akajei, assembly GCF_048418815.1. NCBI lineage: Eukaryota > Metazoa > Chordata > Chondrichthyes > Myliobatiformes > Dasyatidae > Hemitrygon > Hemitrygon akajei. Next base: position 2,094,787 of record NW_027331934.1, on the reverse strand, counting down.
CCTGGGTGACTGAGGGAAGCGGTGAGTCCTACTTCAGTGACGGGCTAATTATTGGAAAACATTCTTAGATACAGGATTTACGAGAATTTCCAGAAGCAGTATCTGATTTGGGAGAATCAATGTGGCTTTGTGAGGGGCAGATCATCTCTCACGACCCTGGTACAATTCTGTGAGGATGTGACGATCACCCTTCGGTTAACCATGGTAAGACCTTTGAGAACGTTAGAAAACTTGGTGTCCTGGAAAAGTTCGCTTATGGATTCAGGACTGACGCCCAAGAAGGCAGAGAATAGTTGTGGATGGAACGTTTTCCCTTTGGATTCCGGTGCCAGTGGTTTCCTGCAGAAATTTGTTCTGAGACCCCCGGATTTTTGTGCTTTAAAAATGATGTGAATAAGGAGGTGGAATGGTGAGTTATTGTATTTACAATGATGTCGAAGTTGGAGGAATTATGGATAGTATAGAAGATAATCAGAGTTTACAACAGGCCAGTGACAGGACGCAGAGCAGCGCTGAGAAGTTACAGATCGTGCTCAACCCGGATGTCATAAGGGGACATGGAATGGACCCAAATGCAGGATGCAGGCACTGAAGTACTAGGGGCAGGACGGGGACGACTAAAGGATAGAACAAGGTGAGGTGACCGTGGCGTGAGGGACGTGGCATTCAAAGGTGATCCTGGGATTCAGAGATAGTTCAGGCAAGGGAGGAGGATCCCAGAGTTTAGGCATGGCAGGAGGAACCCAGAGTTCAGGCATGGCAGGAGGAAGGCGGATCCCGGAGTCCATGGCGAGGCGGGATCCCGGAGTCCATGGCGAGGCGGGATCTTGGAGTTCATTGCAAGGCAGGATCTTGGCTAGGCTAGAGGATGGGTGTTTGGGACAAGGAATGCAGGGAAGAGAGTCCGCTGGGCGGGCCGCATAACTGCTTGGCAGGGCCGCCTCCCAGGAATGAACACAAAGGCCAGGGCAAGACGCGGGACAGCTGGGCAGTTGCGGGGCACCACCCGTTGGAAGCGAGGGGTAGGAAAGAGACAAAGTCTTCCGCCAGGCAACGGCAATCTGGCCTGGCTTACCCGACGGAGGCGAGGGATAGGAAGGGGACTAGGTCCAGGGTGACTATGAGACTGACTCACAGAACTGGTTTATCAGCGGTGGGTACTCCAAGCCGGGGCGAACAGGACGCATAGAACGAAACCGGGCGAACAGCGCAAGCAGGGCAACCATGATGAACGGGTAGAACGGGATCGACAGGCAAACAGCGCGACAGCGCGAGCAAGGCGAACCGGACAGAACAGCGGGACCAGCGCGTACAAGAGAAACAGGGGAACAAGACAGACAGGACGACCACCCAACTATGCTCAGTCCCAGAGCCCCTTATATACACCTACCGGCCGATGGGCATCAGGTGCGCCTCCTTGAGTCCTTACAAGCCACAATGATCCACAGGTGTGACTTATTGGCTCAAGGGTGAAAGGATGGACGGCTACAAGACCCGGAGTCCGCGGACCGGATCAAGACCCGGAATGCGGGCTCTGGAGCGGACCATAACACCGGAACATTACGGAGAGATTCACTTTGGAAGGGTGAATTTGAATGTGTTCACTGGAAAACCTGTTCTTCAAACTGTCGACAGCCCTCGCTAATTTCCTGAAGACACGCTCCCTTTTTGATCAAAGGTCTGGAATATCGCTGTGGATCCTTTAAAGTGTTTGTAGGAATATGTGCAGTGTATTTTATTGTAATACATGATAGCTGTCACTGTGATTTCCATCACTCAAACCGGCGGGAATGACTGGAATGAACGAACGAAAGTTCCCCTTTAATAAAGAAGTGTTCTCCATTTCACCTGCCAGAACAAACTCCTTCCCTCAGTTTCAGAAGCGAACGTGCACGGTGAAATATTACAAAATGAACTGACTTCAAGATGAATGCCTGTTTTAAAGCAACAGTGATATAAAATATGCTACTTAAATAGTTGAAGCCAGGTACCATGGAAAATAACAGGAGAAAAAAAAGCACATTTTATTTCGCCTTAAATTAATAGACTCCTTTGAGGAGTCAAATTCACGAGCCGGGTCAGAGTGAATAAAAATAGTTTAATGTAAGTGTTTGTGCATTTGGTTGTCAGTAATGTCCCTGACGTGATCGCCACGCTAATTGCCTCAGTGGAATTGCTCTCATCTCAATAAAAGTCTGCTAAACCGATCACCAGTCCATCTGAGCAGCTGAAACGTTCCGCACAACTGAACGCTGCTTCTGACGGAATATGGGATATCCGGCGATTTACTACATCGCGGCCATTTTCTATCCCACACTTGTAGCGGTTGGTGTCCCCGGTAAGATGCCAGAGCTGGTTACTTTATGTATGGTGCCGTCGTTACTCTGCTGCGGTATCCGCACTGTTACTGAGCACAGATGCTACCGTCGGCTGAAACGTGTTTCCAGAATGGAGGATTCAGGAATCTGATTGTTTTATTTTCATTTTCCATACTTTGATCGCAGTGTTTTCTTCTTTTGTTAATTAATTTAGTGTCGATATTGTCGTTGTTTCATAATTTCACCTCGCTAGGCTTTCTGAAGTGATGCTGGTCTCTGCTTTTCTAGGTCCGCGTCTCTATTAGTTCAGACACTCCGACCTTATAACAACGTGGCAGCTTATTTAAGTGACTGTCCAGTCTATTTCCGACACGTAGGTCTGTTCTTCTGTAAGTCAGTAAATGAGAACTCGTGCTTTATATCTCCTTGACTCCACTTTGTCACCGCTACAAACAATTCCTTCAACTATTTCACCTCTAATAATGGAAATGGTGTTGTTTACAGGAGCGATCGACTGCTCACCGGTACGTGAGTCGTGGAACTCGGATGCCTTGCTCTAAACTGTGGGAATGTCGCCAATCCACTGACACTCACATCCGTCATTGTTCTCCAGCCGGAGTGCAGCGGCGGAGACCGCACACACTTGATTCCCGCTTTCCACTTCCAAACAGACCATACCCTGCACAGCATCGGTAGAATGGGGGCATTCAGGGAGCTGACCATATTTCTATTTAGTTTCCAAATTTCTTGCAGTTAATTTAACGGCGATTGTGATGCTTTCTCGTGGAAAATGCGGACTCTCCAAATGCATCACCCGTTACCTGGTTGGAATGGCAACGGCGGATCTGATGGTGGTTATCGTTGTTGCTTTAGTGGAACAGACCAACAGTATCTACATTTATTCCAGATCCCTGCTCATCACTCCTGTATGCGCTCTGACGATTGTATTTCGGACTGTAATGACGGACTGTTCTGTTTGGTTTACGGTCAGTTTTACCTTCGATCGCTTCATCGCAATATGTTGCCGAAAGCTGCGGGAGCGATACTGCACCGAGAGAACAGCAACGGTGGTTATCGTGACCGTGGTTATAGTGACCTGTGGGAAATGTGTCCCGGGTTACTTTGCTGTTGAACCATACGTCATCATTGACAACATGCCGTGGCGGTGCACCGCCACATATGAATACGCTACATCACCCGTGTGGAGAGGATACCAATTACTGGACCGTATTTTAACACCATTGCTACCAATCGGTTTAATCCTGGTGTTTAACGGGTTAACTGTAAGGCATATCGTTGTGGCAAATAGAGTCCGCAGAAGGCTTCGGCACAGCAGCAACAATCAGAATGATGCCGAGATGGAAAAACGCAGAAAATCGATGATTTTGTTGTTTTCTATATCAGCTAATTTCATATTATTGTGGATGCCCATTGTAGCCCATTCCCTGAAATGGCAATTGGAAAACTATTTCTACGAGAACAGATATTTGAGTTCCCCGGTATACATCCTACAGCAATTTGGGTTCATGTTGCAAATGCTCAGCATGTGCACCAACACTTGCATCTATACACTGACACAGAGGAAATTCAGAGAAGAGCTGAGGAATGGAATGAAGTATGTGTTTACATTAAATGGCCATCTGTGTAGATAACGCGCGTGTCTAATGACAATTCAGCGGAGTTTTCAAATAAAACCGTATTACAATGAACAGCTTTGGCAAATTTGTCATTAATTCAAACAATCATATGCCTGGCCATCCGGAAATTGCAGAATTGGCGTAAGATGTCTCACTATATACAGTTCAATTAGGCAGCGATACAAACCTTCAATGCTGCTGGCGTGATTGTTACGTTGTTTGAAGTATGTTCCAAACTATCACAGACACTCGTCTGACACAAGGGCAGGAATAGCTTCAGGACTTTCCGGGTTTTAAGTGTTGAAAAATGGACAGGGTCGGGTAACAGAGTGTAAAGTGAGTGCAATAGGAAACCAGGGATGATATCGCAGCTGCAGAAAGGGAGGACAACGTGGAGCGTTCGTTTGTTAATACACTGTGAGACTAACACTGAAACGTGAAGGGCCATCTGGAGTATTTTGTATAGCCGCCCACCAGATTAACACAAGAAAACACACACACACACACAACGGGAACAGTGAGGGACCGATCGGGAGCGGAACATGTACATCGACCATGTTACTGGCACGGGTAATTGAAACTTCCCTAATATTTTTTGGCACCTCCCCAGGTTTAAAGGTTTAGGTATGGCATAATTTCTCAGTTGTGTCCAGGAAAGATTCATGTCACTGTAAGAAGAAAGACGGACTAGCGAGCAGTCCTTACCGGATCTATTATTAGAAAAGGAACCGGGTCAGGTGACAAATCTCTCCGCGGGTCTGCATGTCAGAGCAAAACGGCAGAACTCCCCTATATTTACCTTGCACAGGGTTAGGACCAGGGAGCATGGAATTTGGGGTCTGCGAACTATGGTGCTACCTGGCAGGAACTTGGGAACGTACATTGGGAAATGATGCACTCAGGGAAATACGCAACAGATATGTGGAGATTAACATGGGGTTCAGTATAGGCTTATCTCAGTGACGCAGGGAAAGGATGATACCGTAACGTAATCCTGGGTGACAAGAAAATTTGAACGAGTCAAGAGGAAGAAAGAAAGAAACTTAACATTTTGTAAGAAGCGATCGGGTAGGGTTATGGTGAATCACAGTGCAGACAGGAGAGAATGTTAAAATGGACTGAGCGGAGATAGAAGGGGACTTGAGAAGTCCTTGGCGAGTTGCAGTGTGAAGAACAGGAGAATGACTAGAGCGAGTCTGTGCTGGTCAGAAGGAAAAGAGGAAAATATGTGTCTGGAGTCCAAGAAGGCAGCGAAGCTCCTTACTGAATACATTGATGAATATGAACACATTCATATTCATCAGGCAGATATGCTCGAACTTGCCGACGCTAAGAAAGAGGATGTGCTGGATATTGAAAAGCATTATGATAGATGATTCTCCGGTGCCAGAAGGGATATAGTCCAGGTAATTTTAGAAAGACAGCGAAGATATTGCTGCGCTTTTGGAGGGGAAGATTGAGGTGAGGGTGGCAGATGTTATCCTATTACCTTTGTTGACGAAATGGGATACTCCTTCGAATTATAGACCAGTGAGACTTATATCAGCAGTGGATAAACTATTGGAGAAGATTATTATGGAGGGAATTTCTGAATAGTTGGAGAAATGTAGCCAGACTACTGAGAGTCAACATGGCTTTTTGAGTGGCATGTTGTCCTTTACGAACCAGATTGAACTCTTTGGAAAATAAAACAAGCAGAAGAATCAGATCAGTCGATGTGGGTGCATTAATTTCGGTCTGGCGTTTGATCAGTTCTCCATAATAGACTCATTCAGAAAGTGAGGAGGCAACGGGTCCAGGGAAACCTGGCTGCATTGATTCAGAATCGGCTTACTAACAGAAGGCTGATGATGTAGCAGACAGAGTGAATTCTGCTTGGAAGACAGCGGGCATCCGTGTTCCGCACGGAGGGTTAAAATTATATTTTAACTATATTTGGGCTCTGCAGTTACAAGGGGAAATATCCGATTTAATCTGACCACCGAGCAGCAGCTGGGTAATTTGTGGAATTAGGGCTAAGGATGTAAGCAAATCTCTGAGCTATTGACTGAACCGCCACGGTATCTAAACCGACCTGTCATTTACATATTACAGGGCAGATGCTACAATGACATCAAAACAATCTTTTGCAATGGAAACCTACAACTTCAAACCAGTGTTCCAAAGTGTTGAGCAGCAGCTTCTGCTGCTCCTTAGAAGAACCAGCCTTCCAAAATGTCAATTCCAAATTCGCAGTTCAAGTACACACCATTTTATCCTAATGCCAATTTACCTCTTAATTGTAGTTCTGTCGTATCGGGTGTAGATGTAAATTTCGATCCCTTTAACCCGGAATCCACATGGCCGGTGTAGAGTCCGTATCTCCCTCTGAAATCAATGATAAATGAATCATACAAAACGACACAGACTTAAAACGCTTTGACAGCAAAGCAAACATCCGTGCTCGTACTTCTCTTCCTTCAAAACCATAGCCGGCAAGTGGAGAATACAGAATAAACAACTTCCAAAGCAAAAGGCCTCAGCACGTGTTCTGAAGAACCTGGGAGAGTGAGATGTGGGGAGCTGAGGCTCACGTACACTAACACTTCATAGAATTTCGGAAAGATACGCAGCCTCCGAATTTCGCATCAGTTCTTGGAAATTACATCTCGCAAGGTGACACAAATTTTTTGTCATGTGTATGGTGAAAAAGAAGATCAATTCAATCATTCTCCCCAACACAAACTATAGAAACACACACCTCACATAAAGCCATTCATGGCCGTAATCTTTCTCTCTCTCTCTTTCAATTGAACTCACTTATGTCCAAACCTCGTGCTATATTTCAAATTGGCAATGCATTCATATTTTCAAAATATTGCAGAAAATGGCTTCCTGTTATGTGTTCAATAGTTAACAAACATCTGTAATTGCAGTCATACGGCTTTTAATGAAGCCTTTCGACTCCAAGACAAAGAGACGCAGAAAGTAACGTATCGTCCACGAGTTAATATTCAACACAATTAAAATATGATGTCTCCACAACTCCAAGCCTCCAACGACTGCCAAGAATTCTCACTTTCAATCTCTGACCAAGGATAGGATTCGGATTAAATGGATCCTTTGTTGTATAGTATCGGGGCGAATGATCCCCATTACCAACGATGAAGCAACAGATTTGTTAACTGTTCCGGGACAACTGTCACACCCACCTCCAGCCCGGAACTACTGTCTTTACCGCGTTACTGAAGGGGTGAACGTGTATTTCTGTCGTGTGACACCCTCGTTATCATCTCACATCTGCGCTTCAGTCTTCTCATGCTGTAACCATCCATTAACTCAGTCTCCATGCTTCAGTGTGTGCAAAGACAGAGGGATCGAACAGTATCAACGACTTTCTAGATTGGTCGGTGCTGTGAGACACTAACGCTCTAACCCAGACATACAGTCAGACAGCCATAGGGAACCACTGCACAGAAACAGGGTCCTCAGTCCGTCAGGCCGTGAGGAATTATTTGCACTGCCTGCTCCCATCGACGTGCACCCGGACCATGACCATCCACATCCCTCTGATTTTTGTACTTATCCAATCATCTCTTAAATGCTGACATCGGAATCGCAATTACCGTTTGCGTTGGCAGCACTGTCAACACTCTCACCACCCTCCGGGTGAAGAAATTTACCCCCATGTTTCCCTTAAATATTTCACATTTCACCCTTCGCCCATGATCTCCAGTGGTATTCTCGCCCAACATCAGTGGAGAAAGCCCGATTGCATTTACACTGTCTCTACGCCTCGTCATTTGGTATACATCTATCAAATCTCCACTCAGTCTTCCACCTGCATTTCATCTGCCATTGCATCGCCTGTTCTCCATGTCCATCCCAGTCCTTCTGCAGACACCTACCTTCATATCAGTGGTAAAGTTCTTCTCCAAGTTATCAAGTCCTTCACGCAAATCGTTGATTTCAATACCTACTACAGCGTAACACCACTATTTACTGGCAGCAAACAGAATAGGCTCACATTGTTCTGACTCCTTGCCTCCTGCCAGTAAACCAATCCTCGATCGATACTAGTACCTTTCGTGTAATACCGCGAGCTGTGATCTTGCTCAGCGGCCTCAGGTCCAAGTCCTTGTTACGGACCATCTGAAAATCCAAGCAAACAACATCCATTGTCTCTCCTTTGTCTATGGACAGGGTAAGTGAGGGCAATAGAGCTGGTGGAATATGAAACAGATCGGCAAGATACAATACAACCGAAAGATGAGTATGAAACATAATACCATAAGACGTAGGAGCAGAATTAGATTATTTGGCCCATAGAGTCTGCTCCGCCATTTCCTCATGACTGATCCAATTTTCCTCGTGGCCCCAATCTCCTGCTTTCTCCCTGTATCCCTTCATGTCCAGACCAGTCAATAATCTATCAACCTCTGTTTAAATAAACATAAGGACTTTGCCTTCACAGCTGCCTGTAGCAACGAATTCCACAGATTCACCACTCTCCGTCTAATATCATCTTCATTTCAAAAGGACGCCCCTCTATTAACTGCCTCCTATGGTGCTAGTCTCTCCCACCTTAGGACACATCCTCTCCACATCCATCGAGACATTAGATAGGTTGCAATTATATCACCCCTCAAAATCTCTTTACATTGCGAGACATTCAATCCTGGAATCAGTGCCGTAAACCACCTTTAAATTCACTGCTGTGTCAGCCCATCCTTTCTAATATAAGTAGCCGAAAACTGCTTACAATATTCTAAGTGAGTCTTCACCAGTGCTTCATAAAGCCTCAAAATTAAGTTCGAACTTTTATATTCTAGTTCTGTTGAAATGAATGCTAAAATTGCCTTTGTCTCCCTCACCGCCGACTCACCCAGCAAGTTACCCATCAGATAATCCTGCACAAGGACTCCCATTCCCTTTGTGCATCGTTGTTGCTTTTTTAAAAATTTCTATTTAGAAAATATTCTACCTTTTATCTTTTTTTTCCAAAGTGCATGACTATACACTTCCCTACACTGTATTCCATCTGTCTCCTTTTTGCCCTTTCCTGTAATCTGTCGAAGTCCTCTCGCAGTCTATCTACTTCCTCAACACTACCTGTTCCTCCAACTACCTTGGTATCATCCGCATACTTTGCAATAGAGCCGTCAATTCTGTCATCCAAGTCATTGTAATACAACATAAAAAGCATCAGTCCCAACACAGATCCCTGTGGAACACCACTGGTCGCCGGCAGCAAACTGGAAAAAGTTCCTTTTATTACTCTATTTCATTACTTCATTACTAATTTTGCCTCCTGCCAATCAGCCACTGCTTTATTCATTCAAGAATCTTTCCTGTAATATTTTGCGCTTATAACTTGATAGGCAGCCTCATGTGAACTTCTGAAACGCCAGGTGCGCATCATCAACCGATTCTCCGTTTTCTATCTCCCTTGTTATTTCTTCAATCAATTCAAAGGATTTCAGCACACTTATCAGACAAGAATTTCCCTTCAGGAAAACATGCTGAAAATGGCCAATTTTTCATGAACGCCAAAGATACTGAAAACACATCCTCAACATCTGACTCCAATATCTTCCCAATCAGAGAGGTCAGACTAACTGGTCTATAATTTCGGTTCTTCTCCCTCTCTATCTCCTTGAAGAGTGGAGTGATATCTCCAAATTTTCAGTCTTTTGGAACCATTCCAGAATCCATTGATTCTTGAAAGCTCATTACTAAATCTCCACAATCTCTTCAGCCAGCTCTTTCAGAACTCTCAGACGGACATCATTTGGTCCAGGTGACCTATTTAGTTTCAGACCTTTCGGCTTCCCAAGAACCTTCTCCCGAGCAATGTAACTATGCACGTCAGTGAAGTCAACTATTAAACACAACATTATCAATCCGCATCACCGCCTTCACTGATGGTTGGAATTCCATTACCTTGTCCGTCTCAGAAAGGCAGCGTCCATTATTCAGGACCAACAGCAGACAGGGCATGCCTTTTTCTCAGTATTACCGTCAGGTAGGAGGTACAGAAGCCTGAAGGCGCACGCTCATCGATTCAGGAACAGCTTCTTCCCCTCTGCCATCCGATTCCTAAATGGACATTTGATCTCTGGGTGCTAGCTCACTTTTCTATTTAATATACAGTATTTCTGTTCTTACACATTTGTTTTAATCTACTCAATATACGTAACTGACTTACATTTTTATAATTATTATTTTTTTATTTTATTTATAATTATTAATATTTTTCTTTGTTACGTTATGTATTGCACTGAACTGCTGCTGCTAAGTTAAAAAAAAATAACGTCACATACCGTTGATAAGAAACAGAAATCTTAATCTGATTCTGAATCAGCACTCACGAGAACCCCGTTACACTGTGAATGTCCTTACACTACTCACCCATGGACAATAATTATCACATACTTCAATATTGATGCTGATCTGCCAATCAGTGACAACTGATGAACTGAATACCATCACCCACGACCCATTAATTTATCACTGCAACCACTATCCAGTCACAGTTTAAGCGTCTTCTTTTATGCCATTCAGTTCAGACCATGCAATACATAAGCACTTCGTTGCGAACAATCAAAAGAATATAGAATATTGTCTTATATTTCCATATAAACATATAACAATTACAGCACGGAAACAGGTCAGCTCGGCCCTTCTAGTCCGTGCCGAACGTTTCCGCTCACCTAATCCCACCGACCTGTACTGAGCCCATAACCCTCCATTCCTTTCCTGTCCATATGCCAATCCAATTTTAATTTATATGACAATACCGAACCTGCCTCTACCACTTCTGGTGGAAGCTCGTTCCACACAGCTACCACACTGAGTAAAGAAGTTGCCCCTCGTGTTACCCCTAAACTTTTGCCCCCTAACTCTCAGCTCATGTCCTCTTGTATGAATTTCCCCTACTCTCAATGGGAAAAGCCTATCCACGTCAACTCTATCTATCCCCCTCATAATCTTAAATAACTCTATCAAGTCCCCCCTCAACGTTCTACGCACCAAAGAATAAAGACCGAACTTCTTCAACCTTTCTCTGTAACTTAGTTGCTGAAACTCAGGTAACATTCTAGTAAATCTCCTCTGTACTGTCTCTATTTTGCTGACATCCTTCCTATATTTCGGTGACTAAAACTGTACATAATGCTCCAAATTTGGCCTTACCAAAGCCTGGTACCATTTTAACATTACATCCCAACTCCTATACTCAATGTTCTCCTTTATAAAGGCCAGCATATCAAAAGCTTTCTTCACCACCCTATCCACATGAGATTCCACATTCAGTGAGAAATACACCATTATTCTTAGATGACTCTATTCTGTTGCATTCTCCAACGCCCATCCATTTACCATGTATGTCCTACTTTGATTAGTCCTACCAAAATGTAGCACCTCACACTTATCAGCATCAAACCCCATCTGCCATATTTCAGCCCACTCTTCTAACTGGCCTAAATCTCTCTGCATGCTTTGAAAACCTACTTCATTATCCACAATGGCATCTATCTTAGTATCATCTGCATACGTACTAATCCAAATTACCACCCCGTCATACAGATCATTAACGTATATGACAAACAACATTGGACCCAGTACAGATCCCTGAGGCACACCACTAGTCACCGTCCTCCAACGTGACAAACAGTTATCCACCACTACTCTCTGGCATCTCCCAACCATTCACTGTTGAATCCATTTTACTACTTCAATATTTATACCTAACGATGGAACCTTCCTTACTACCCTTCCTTGTGGTACCTTGTCAAAGGCCATACTAAAGTCCGTATAGACAACATCCACTGCTATACCCTCGTCAACTTTCCTAGAAACCTCTTCAAAAATTCCATAAGATTTGTCAAACATGACCTTCCACGCACAAATTCATGTTGATCGTACCTAATCAGATCCTGTCTATCCAGATAATTATATATACCATCTCTCAGAATACTTTCCATTAATTTCCCCACCACTGACGTCAAACGTACAGGCCGATAATTGCTAGGTTTTCTCTTAGAACTCTTTTTAAACATTGGAACAATATGAGAAATACGCCAATCCCTCGGCACCATCTCCGTTTCTAGTGACATGTGAAATACTTCTGTAAGAGCTCCTGCTATTTCTACACTAACTTCGCTCAAGGTCCTAGGCAAATCCTGTCAGGATCCGGAAACTTATCCACTTTTATATTCCTTAAAAACGCCAGCAATTCCTCTTCTTTAATCATCATCGTTTCCATAACTTCCCAACTTGTTTCCCTTCCCTTACACAATTCAATATCCTCCTCCTTAGTGAATACCGAAGAAATGAAATTGTTCAAAATCTCCCCCATCCCTTTTGGTTCTACACATAGCTGTCCACTCTGATAATCTAAGGGACCAATGTTATCCCTCACTATCCTTTTGCTGTTAATATAACTGTAGAAACCCTTTGGATTTATTTTCACCTTACTTGCCAAAGCAACCTCGTATCTTCTTTTAGCTTTTCTAATTTCTTTCTTAAGATTCTTTTTACATTCTTTATATTCCTCGAGCATCTCATTTACTCCATGCTGCCTATGTTTATTGTAGATATCTCTCTTTTTCCGAACCAAGTTTCCAATATCCGTTGAAAACCATGTCTCTCAAACTTTTAACCTTTCCTTTCAACCTACCAGGAACATAAAGATTCTGTTCCCTCAAAATTTCAATTTTAAATTACCTCCATTTTTCTATTACATCTTTCCCATGAAACAAATTGTCCCAGTCCACTCCTTCTAAGTCCTTTCGCATCTCCTCAAAGTTAGCCTTTCTCCAATCAAAAACCTCAACCCTAGGTCCCGTCCGATCCTTCTCCATAATTATATTGAAGCTAATGCCATTGTGATCACTGGACCCGAAGTGCTCCCCAACACCTACTTCCGTCTCCTGATCTATCTCATTCCCTAACGGGAGATACAACACTGCCCCTTCTCTAGTTGATATCTCCATGTATTACTGCAAAAAAGGTATCCTGCACACATTTTGCAAACTCCAAACCATCCAACGTTTTACAGTACGGGGTTCCCAGTCTATGTGTGGACAATTAAAATTTTCCACAATCACAGCCCTGTGCTTTCTACAAATATCTGTTATCTCCTTACAAATTTGTTCCTCCAATTCTCGCTCGCCATTAGGTGGTCTATAATACACCCCTGTAAGTGTTACTACTCCGTTCCCATTCCTTAATTCCACCTAAATTGCCTCCCTAGACGAGCCCTCTAATCTATTTTGCCAAAGCACCGCTGTAATATTTTCTCTGACAAGCAATGCAATACCTCCTCGTCCTGTCGGTCCGATTCTATCACACTTGAAGCAACGAAATCCAGGAATATTTATTTGCCAATCACACGTCTCCTGCAACCATGTTTCACTAATAGCTACAACATCATATTTCCAAGTATCAATCCATGCTCTAAGCTCATCCATCTTTCCTACAATGCTCCTAGCATTAAACTAAATGCATTGAAGAAATGTTCCACCTCTTACTCTCTGTTTATCACTAACGGTGGCAACAACTTTACAATCTTCTTTTTCTTCCTTCTCCCATACATCTGTTCCTACACTCTAGTTCCCCTCCCTCTAGTTCTCCCCTTGTATCTAGTTTATATCCATTGTAGCATCTCTAGCAAACCGACCTGCAAGAATATTTTTCCCCCTCCAGTTCAGATGTAAAACGTTTCGCCAGTACAGGTTCCACCTTCCTTGGAAAACTGCCCAATTATCTATAAATCTGAAGCCCTCCCTCCTGCACCATGTCTTCAACTGCGTGTTGATCTGCACTATCTTACTATTTCTAAACCCGCCTGCACATGGCACTGGTACCAATCCTGAGATTGCTGTCCTATAGGTCCTGTCCTTTAATGTTGCGCCTAACTCCTTAAACTCACCTTTCAGGACCTCCTCTCTCTTGCTACCCACGTCATTGGTCGCCACATGGACAACGACATCCAGCTGCTCACCCGCCCTCCTGAGAATACTGAGAACTCGATCCGCGATATCGAGGGCCTTGGCACCAGGGAGGCAGCAGACCATCCGGGATTCTCGATCTCTTTCACAGAACCTCTTATCTGTACCCCTAACTATCGAATCCTCTATCACTACTGCTCTCCTCTTTTCCCTCCTTCCCTTCTAAGCTGAGTGTCCAGTCTCGGTGCCAGAGACGCAACCACTGCAACTTGTCCCTGGTAGGTCATCCCCATCAACAGTGTCCAAAACAGTATTTCCAATGAAAGCGCTGTTCGGTTCGTCAAATAGGTTAATCCGGCTACCTACCTCATGGGCAACAAAGCTACCAATTTTGTGCACCTGCAAAACAATTGCCATGGTTGGTAAAAAATGTAATGGATGCAGATGCTCTGTCGGTTTAAGCATTTTTAGCCAATCCGAAGACGGTGTGTACGGTGATTTAATTGCTTTTCGTCAGACCGTTGCGAACCTTGACTGGAGCTGGTTTACCACGTGACGGGCTGCACCAATGCTGGAAAAACACAGCCGGTCCGGCAGCAGCGATGGAAATGAATCAGCCCTTGATGTTTCGGGCCCAAACCTGCAACAGCACTGGAAAAAATGGAAGAAGGTGCCAGAATAAGAATGTTTGGGAGAGTGGGAGGAGGTCAAGCCGGAAGATGATAGGTGAAGCAAGGTGTTTGGAGTCGGGTGACCAAATAAGAGGCTGGAAGGTGATTAGCGGAAAAGGCAGAGTGTTTGAGAAGAAAGAATCTGATCGGAGAGGAGAGTGGATCATGGGAGAAAGGGAATGAGTAGGGGGATCAGTGGGGAGGGTTGATAGACAGATGAGAAGAAGAGTAAGATTCCAGAATGGAGAAATGCAGAAGAGGGAAGGGAGAGACGGAAATACCGGAAGATGGAGATATCCATGTCCATGCCACAAAATTGGAGGTTACTTTGACGGAACAGAAGGTGTTACTCCTCCAATCTGAGAGGGTCATATCGTGGCAGAAGTGGAGGGTGTAGATATGTCGCACCGGGAATGGGGATTGAAATGGAAGCGGTTCACCACTGGAATATTTTGTCGGTGGAGATAAGGCAATCGACGACAATGAGAAGAAGCGACTCGGCCGGAGCAACGACTGTTCATATATTTCCACAGATGCTGCCTGACCTGTTGACTTCCTCCGCCATTTTGCATGAGTGGAATTCATTTGCTTAACGGTTTAGTGCGTTGAGTATATTCTATTAGTTTAAGGCTCTTCACTATATTACAGGGAGATACAAACAACTTAATCTGTTTTATATAATTCTATTGTAAGATCTATCACCGAAACAATTCTCAGAGTGAAACAGAGCAGTCAATGACAACACAGCATTGGTCTACGGTGGCCACGTCCATGAGGCCAACGACATTTCGCAAAACATTCACCAACGTACATCGTCTTTGAGATTTGGAAATTTCGTGTCAAGCTATCTATAGCTCATTACAATTGGGATTTTACTTGAATGACATCATGTGTATTTTTACCCCAGCTGTTGGAATACACGTCAGCCTTGTGTAATATTGAATATTCAGTGTGCTGGAGCGAGTATAAATGAATGGCCGTGGTGATTCATCAGCTCAGAGTTTCTTCAGCGAGATCGCGGGCAGCTGGAAGACAGGTTGAATCTCACCAATATGCTTGAAACATTTTTCCGTGTGAGAAAGATATATTTCTTGATCATTGCCGTTTTTGGTGTTCCTGGTAAGGACAGTGGCGAACTAACATTTGCTGTTCTGTGAGCGCGGTCTTTGGACTCAGTAAGTTACCGAAAGCGTTGTGATGCCGGTGTATCAGAGAGTGCGGTGCAGACATTGTGACAAGCTCCGTGTTCGTTCAGAAGATCCCTTGAAGTTTGATCCGTGACCTCGACTGAAAATAAGCCGGCAATTGAAACAGCTGCAGAGCGGAAGATAGAATAGATAGATCCATTTTGCGGATTCATGACAGACAGTTGTGATTTATCAATGCAAAGCCTTTGTCAGAGTCAACTCCGATAATCCAGCTCGCCCGGCACCTTTACCGGCTACTTCGTGTTATTCTGTATCAACAGCGTAACATGCTTTACAGTCAGATTCATCGTATTGAGCCGTGTTTTAAGCAATTGCTTCAAATTTGACTGGATCACGGAAACAGATCGCCGGTGAAGTTCAGGGGAGAACGGTAGACAACGCTTATGAGTTAGACTCCGAACCATTGTGAGATTGCAAAATTCAAATAATGGTCTGTGTGCATTTTAGTGCACCAAGTTTCGTTTCCGCGTCCTACGATACATCTCGTGAAGAAGGAGTTAAAACCCAATTCAGCAGTGTCTGTTGCAGGTCAGACGGGATAAGGTACACGCGATACTCTGCTCTGGAACTATAATCATCGCAGCATTTAGAATAATGCTGCAGTGATTTTGCAGCAAACTCTAAAAGAGGCAGATATTTTGCAAAAGATAAATTGGCTTTCCTTTGATAATTGGATGATTCAAGCACTAACGTTCAAAATACAGGCAAAATCATTAAAATCGGGATATAGAACTTCCTGGTTGCAATCTATCACGGTCAAGCAGAGTTGCAGAATTTTATATTTTAAAGAGGCGAACCGACGGGAGTTGGGGAGGAGGCGAAGACATGGGAACGGGAGACAGAAGCTTAGGGAGAGGGGTTTCGCTGCATGGGGCAACTCCAGAATCCTGCTCCTCTTCCCAGACCGAGTAGTATTTCCATTCACCCAGCATGTAATTGTACGAGGCACTTGCGAGTCCCTCTTTACACCTGTTAAAGTCCAGAAATGCGTTGTCTGCAAACTTCGATTGACAGTAATTCACTCATTCTTTGTTGTTTCTCCAGTGAATTTAGTGGCGATTGTGATCCTGTCTCGCGGAAAGTGCGGCCTCTCCACCTGCACCACGTGCTACCTGGTGGCCATGGCAACGGCGAATCTTCTGACAATCATGTTTCAGGTTATATTGCGGGTCTTTCATTATTATTTGCCCGGGACGTTTCTGGACATAACCCCCGTATGTAGTGTGAATTATGTCCCCTTAAGGGTAGCCACAGACTGTTCTGTCTGGTTCACTGTCACCTTTAATTTTGATCGGTTTGTCGCCATTTGTTGCCAAAAGCTGAAAGCAAAATATTGCGCCGGGAAAACTGCAGCTGTAGTTTTGACAACAACCGGCGTTCTTTTCTTTTTTAAAAATGTGCCCTACTTCTTTATGTATCGACCAATGAAAGTGATTGACAATATACCCTGGGGCTGCATTCGCAAATCGAGCTACTATACGGATCCTGGGTGGGTGGGATATAGCTGGCTTTCTACCGTCCTAAGGCCATTACTCCCGTTCGTGTTAATACTCCTGCTCAACGCTCTGACAGTCAGACACATTTTAGTGACCAGTCGCGTTCGTAAGGGGCTGAGGGGTCAGAGCAAGGCGGAGAACCGCAGCGACCCGGAGATAGAGAGCAGGAGGAGGTCTGTGATCTTACTTCTCTCCATCTCCGGAAGCATCATCATCCTGTGGTCGGTAAAAGTTGCCGAAATCCTTTATTACACCATTGCTGGATTGGATCAAAATAATTACAACGATTCGGAATACATATTTCAACACACCGGATACATGCTGATGGTATTAAGTTGCTGCACAAACACGTTTATTTATGGGGTAACTCAGTCCAAATTCAGAGAGCAGTTCATCAGCGCAGCGAAATATCCGCTCACGCCAATTGTTCAGCTAATTAACAAACAAAATATCTAAGTTCTTCCCAGAGGCGGTGGCAGTTTTTATTTTCCAATCTCGACACGACAGAACTGACGGGCATCGGAGAACGAGGCAGCTGCGAGAGTGGTTGAGAGCCCGAGCGAGACCTAGATCCGGAACAGGCTCTTCGGCAACTGCAGCCGGCGAATTCCACCTCCCACCGGTCATTAAACTCAAACCACCTTCTGTTTGTATTTCCACCTCCCACCGGTCATTAAACTCAAACCACCTTCTGTTTGTATTTCCACCTCCCACCGGTCATTAAACTCAAACCACCTTCTGTTTGTATTTCCACCTCCCACCGGTCATTAAACTCAAACCACCTTCTGTTTGTATTTCCACCTCCCACCGGTCATTAAACTCAAACCACCTTCTGTTTGTATTTCCACCTCCCACCGGTCATTAAACTCAAACCACCTTCTGTTTGTATTTCCACATCCCACCGGTCATTAAACTCAAACCACCTTCTGTTTGTATTTCCACCTCCCACCGGTCATTAAACTCAAACCAACTTCTGTTTGTATTTCCACCTCCCACCGGTCATTAAACTCAAACCACCTTCTGTTTGTATTTCCACCTCCCACCGGTCATTAAACTCAAACCACCTTCTGTTTGTATTTCCACCTCCCACCGGTCATTAAACTCAAACCACCTTCTGTTTGTATTTCCACCTCCCGCCGGTCATTAAACTCAAACCACCTTCTGTTTGTATTTCCACCTCCCACCGGTCATTAAACTCAAACCACCTTCTGTTTGTATTTCCACCTCCCACCGATCATTAAACTCAAACCACCTTCTGTTTGTATTTCCACCTCCCACCGGTCATTAAACTCAAACCACCTTCTGTTTGCATTTCCACCTCCCACCGGTCATTAAACTCAAACCACCTTCTGTTTGTATTTCCACCTCCCACCGGTCATTAAACTCAAACCAACTTCTGTTTGTATTTCCACCTCCCACCGGTCATTAAACTCAAACCAACTTCTGTTTGTATTTCCACCTCCCACCGGTCATTAAACTCAAACCACCTTCTGTTTGTATTTCCACCTCCCACCGGTCATTAAACTCAAACCACCTTCTGTTTGTATTTCCACCTCACACCGGTCATTAAACTCAAACCACCTTCTGTTTGTATTTCCACCTCCCACCGGTCATTAAACTCAAACCACCTTCTGTTTGTATTTCCACCTCCCACCGGTCATTAAACTCAAACCACCTTCTGTTTGTATTTCCACCTCCTACCGGTCATTAAACTCAATCCACCTTCTGTTTGTATTTCCACTTCCCACCGGTCATTAAACTCAAACCACCTTCTGTTTGTATTTCCACCTCCCACCGGTCATTAAACTCAATCCACCTTCTGTTTGTATTTCCACCTCCCACCGGTCATTAAACTCAAACCACCTTCTGTTTGTATTTCCACCTCCCACCGGTCATTAAACTCAAACCACCTTCTGTTTGTATTTCCACCTCCCACCGGTCATTAAACTCAAACCACCTTCTGTTCGTATTTCCACCTCCCACCGGTCATTAAACTCAAACCACCTTCTGTTCGTATTTCCACCTCCCACCGGTCATTAAACTCAAACCACCTTCTGTTCGTATTTCCACCTCCCACCGGTCAGTAAACTCAAACCACCTTCTGTTTGTATTTGCACCTCCCACCGATCATTAAACTCAAACCACCTTCTGTTCGTATTTCCACCTCCCACCGGTCATTAAACTCAAACCACATTCTGTTTGTATTTCCACCTCCCACCGGTCATTAAACTCAAACCACCTTCTGTTTGTATTTCCACCTCCCACCGATCATTAAACTCAAACCACCTTCTGTTTGTATTTCCACCTCCCACCGGTCATTAAACTCAAACCACCTTCTGTTTGTATTTCCACCTCCCACCGGTCATTAAACTCAAACCACCTTCTGTTTGTATTTCCACCTCCCACCGGTCATTAAACTCAAACCACCTTCTGTTTGTATTTCCACCTCCCACCGGTCGTTAAACTCAAACCACCTTCTGTTTGTATTTCCACCTCCCACCGGTCATTAAACTCAAACCACCTTCTGTTTGTATTTCCACCTCCCACCGGTCATTAAACTCAAACCACCTTCTGTTTGTATTTCCACCTCCCACCGGTCATTAAACTCAAACCACCTTCTGTTTGTATTTCCACCTCCCGCCGGTCATTAAACTCAAACCACCTTCTGTTTGTATTTCCACCTCCCACCGGTCATTAAACTCAAACCACCTTCTGTTTGTATTTCCACCTCCCACCGGTCATTAAACTCAAACCACCTTCTGTTTGTATTTCCACCTCCCACCGGTCGTTAAACTCAAACCACCTTCTGTTTGTATTTCCACCTCCCACCGGTCATTAAACTCAAACCACCTTCTGTTTGTATTTCCACCTCCCACCGGTCATTAAACTCAAACCACCTTCTGTTTGTATTTCCACCTTCCACCGGTCATTAAACTCAAACGTCCTTCTCTTTGTATTTCCACCTCCCACCGGTCATTAAACTCAAACCGCCTTCTGTTTGTATTTCCACCTTCCACCGGTCATTAAACTCAAACGTCCTTCTCTTTGTATTTCCACCTCCCACCGGTCATTAAACTCAAACCACCTTCTGTTTGTATTTCCACTTCCCACCGGTCATTAAACTCAAACCACCTTCTCTTTGTATTTCCACCTCCCACCGGTCATTAAACTCAAACCACCTTCTGTTTGTATGTTTCACCACATTCCCGCTGCCGTTACCGTCACACGTCTATCGATAACAAATCCCGCCCTCCAGTGTAAATACTCACCGGTCAAGTGATCGGCATATCCGTTGCTTCTCGCTGACGGTGAGGAAGTGGATCACCGAGCGGAAACACTGCCGGCACAAGGAGAACGGGAGGAATTCACACTGAGCGCACTGGAGACCAGCTCGGGACCGCTCCGTGCTCGCAGTGAGTGGACAACACCGCAGTGAGATTTAACTGTTCGCATCCAACAGCGGATCGGCATGTCCCTCAACACGCTATGACCAGACAACGTACACACTGAATTAAACTGTTGTAAGATCCTGTGATGTGTTGGATAGTTTCTGGATTCTCTTGGTATTTTCTCCTTTTTCCTTCTTACTGGTCTATTATTGTGCATCTTATTAGTTATGTGTTAATCACCTGATCCTATATTGCCACAGAGGGAATGGAAATTCCAACAACATCTCCGTTTGAATGTCTGCAGCTCCCTCACAGACTTCTTCCCTCCCCTTTCCACAGTGCACTCCACTACATCATCTCCATATCCATTCCTATCCCTCACCATTGTCCCAGCCCACTCCAACCACACCGTATACCCTCCTATCCCTCAGACTTGTCCCTCCATCCTCTCGTACTCTCCTTCCCCCTTACCCCTGTCTCACTCTTCTCACGAACACTTTCTTTCACTCTCACTTCTCCCCTCCTTTCAGCCTACAGCCCTCCTCAATTCAATTCAATTTAAATTTAATGGTCATTTATCCATATATGAAAACTCATGAATACAGCCAGACGAGAAAGCGTTGCCACGGCGTCAAGGTGCGAACACACGTTACCAGCACTCACACACACTAAGCACACACAAGATCATGATAACGTAATAAGAGTCCCAAGGCCCACCCTCCCTCTGCACGACCTCCTCCCGTGACGTCGCGGCCGCATGCGTACGTCAACAATCCCACAAAGAGTATCAGTAAAACACACAACGACGCAGGATAGACATAGTTTAACATTGGACTCCCCAGTCCACCGATATCATCTGCAGACTGTTTCCCGACGCCCGCTGGACGACCGACTCCTACCAGGCGAATCCATGGCTTTGAGACCCAGTCATCCCATTTACAAAGCAGAACGAGACATATATATTCAACTTGAAATTTCATAGGGAGGAAGTAAAGTCTGCTGTAGCAGTGTTTCAGTGGAGTAAGGGGAATTACTGTGGTAAGTGAGAGATGTTGGCCAAAGTGAATTGGAAGGAGCTGCTGGCTGGGATGTCAGCAGAGCAGCAATGGCGTGCAGAGAGCGAGAGAGACTGGGGAGAGGGGGTGATGAGTTAGTGACACGAGAGGGTGAGAGACTGCTGCTATGGAGAGAGAAACGGAGGTGTGCAGGTGCCTATCCACATCCGGACAGAAAACGCCCCTGACCTCCTGCCTCTGTCCCAGGCGGTCAGGGTTCAGAAGGCGCGGGAACATCCCGGGAATGTGTACAGAGGGCCCTCGCTTGCGAGGTGTTTCGGTCGATTGGTCCTGAGGCCGTAGAGGCTGTGCGAAGGTGAGGGAGGTTGGAGAATTACCTCACCTCTGTGATCCACGGGGGAGAGCCGGCCCGGTGGGTGGGTGATCAGAAGTCCCGGCACTCGTGGGTTTGGCGGTGCCCCTGGGCTCGGGAATTCCGTAGCCTGGAGGTCAAAGGAAGGCTGGAGTGAAAGCATGGGAATACGGGATTACGCCATTAGGGGGAGCTACTGGATGGAGGGATGTGGCGGGGGAGATCGATTTGTCATTTTAGCTATTTATGGAACAACACAAACTTAACACGTGTGAAAATACAGTAATATTCGTATTTTAATGTGCTTCATTCTGTACTAGCACCCACCTTTCGTAAACGGGGACACACACTAATCCCAGAGGCCTGTGCCAGTAGCAAAATAATGCCACCATCTCGCTGTCTCCCCAGCCTCGTGTCACCCCAACCTAACCCCACTGCCCCGTGACGTCCCAGCATATTTCCCAGAGTCCTGTGTCAGTTCTTAAAGTAATCCCGCTGCCCCACTCTCTCCCCACACTATCGTTTCAGATCCGAAATGAATCCCGTTACCGATCTCTTCCCACGAACCTATGTCAGTCCCCGAACTAACCACACTGTCTGCTATCTCCTCACAGGCCCGAAGTTTCCAAAGTAGCGAATTGGCTAAATGTAATTGTGATGCTTTAGACTGGAATCTCAGAGATAAAACCGGTAATGGATGCACCCTGGAAAATGTACAACGGAAATGAGGAGGTATTTTAGACAGCACTTGCATAGGGTTCTGGACAGGTGGGGGAGCCATGTTTGACAGAGATGTGGATCATCTGGTCAAGAGGAAGAAAGAAACTGACCAGGTTTAGAAAGCTAGGATCGGACACGGCTGTAGAGTTACAAGGCAGCCAGGGACGGAACTTGAAACTTCTACAGCGGGATTAATGAAAACCCCGCGACATTCTAGATGTGTGTGAAGCAGAGGATGACTAGAGTGAGAGTAGGACCAGTCGGGGATAAAGATGAAACACACTGCTGGAGCTGGTGGAGGTGGGACAGGTCCTTAATGAGGACTTCACTTCAATTTTCACCAGTAAGAGAGATCCTGACGTTTGGGAGGAGCGTTTTAAACGGGCTTATGTGCAAAGACAGGACGAGAATTGAAAAAAAAAGTGGATGTACAGGAATTTTTGAAAAACATTCGGATGGATGAGTCCTGTTGTGAGGTTGCGAGAAACCCCAGGTTACTGTGGGAAGCGGAGGAAGAGATTGCTGCGCCCTTGGCGATTACCTTTGCGTTATCACTGCCGCACTTGTAGTATCAGGGGATTGGAAATGGAAATATTATCCCTTTGCTCAGGAAAGGGAGTAAGGATACCCTTGTAAGTTATAGCCCAGTGAATCCTTCATCAGTGATGGGCAAATTATTGGAGAACATTCTTAGAAGCCGAATTTACGAGGTTTGGGAGACCTTGATTTGGGAGAGACAGAATGGCTTTGGGAGAGGCAGGTCATAGATCACTGCCTGGTTCAATTCTGTGAGGATGTGACAAAGCACATTGGTAAAGGTAGAAAAGTTGATCTGGTACAAATAGATTTTAATAAGGCATTTGATACGGTTAACCATGGTAAGCCCGTTCATAGCGTCAGAAGGCTTGGTAACCAGGGAGAATTGGCTGGTGGATTCAGGACTGTCGCCCATAGCATGTGACCAGTGTTGTCCTGCACTGATCAGTTTGAGACCAACGGCTTTTGTGCTTTAATGAATTATTTGAATGAGGAAGTGGAAGGGTGATCTATTGTATTTACAATGATGTGGAGTTTGGTGGAATTATGGATAGTATAGAAGGTAATCAGAGTTTACAAGAGGACAGTGACAGGACGCAGAGCAGCGCTGAGAAGTTACAGATGGAGTTCAACCCGGAACGTTACGGAGTGATTCACTTTGGAAGGATGAATTTGAAGGCAGAGATGATACTCGAGTCAACCGAGGGCCGCACATTAGTACAAGTTCCACAATGGAATCAGAGTGATGAGACACTCTCCAATAAGCCGAGGCCCGTTCATCGGTACAAGAACCACAATCGGCACGGAGCGGTGCACTGCAGGAGCAGAAGGAAGTGTGATTGACAGGTGAGCTTGAACACTTCAGCTGTTCTGCACAGACTCATAGTGGCGATTGCCTTCAAAAAGCAGTTGAGTGAACTCGGTCTTTTCTCCTCGGAGCAACGGAGAATGAGAGGTAACCTGATAGAGGTGTACAGGGTGATGAGAGGCATTGATCACGTGGATAGTCAAAGGCTTTCCCCAGAGCAGAAGTAGTTCCCCCAAGAGGACACAGGATTAAGGTGCTGGGGAGTAAGTACAGATGAGATGTCAGGGGTAAGTTTTGTACACAGAGAGTGGCGAGTGCGTGGATGGGGCTGCCAACAACGGTGGTGGAGGTGTATATGATAGGGTCTTTTAAGAGACTTTTCGATAGGTACGTGGAGCTTAGAAAAATAGAGGGCTTTGGCTAACCCTAGTAATTTGTAAGGTCGGGCCATGTTCGACACAACTTTATGGGCCGAAGGGCCTATGCTGTGCTGTAGGTTTTCTATGTTTCTATGTTTGTATGAAAGACAATATACCTGAAAGCAAATCAGGAGAAAAACAGACAACTTCGTGGCAAATAATATCCTGAAAACCTGCTTTGTTACTTCTGTTCAAATATAGAATGGATGGCGAAATATTGGTAAAATTGTGGCTGGTATGAGAATATCATTAAAATTAAACAGACTGCATCGCAGGTCACGGGTATGGGGTGGTCAAGTCATTCGCTGGAAGAGATCAGGTTCCTTCAAAACGCCCCATGTGTGCGCCGGAAAACATCGTTCTTCAAACTGCCCACAGCCCTCGCTAATTTCTCGAGGACACGTTCCCTTTTTGATCACAGGTCTCTGGAATATCGCTGTGAATCTTTTAAATTGTTGAGAGGAATATAGGTGCAGTGTATTTTATTATAACGCATGTCAGCTGTCATTGTCAATTCCATCACTCACACCGCCCGGAATGACTGCAATGAACGAAAGAAAAGAATGAACGAATGTTCCCCTTTAATAAAGAAATGTTCTTCATTTCATCCACCAGAACAAACTCTTTCCCTCAATTTCAGAAGCGAATGTGCTCCGGCAAATGTTGCAAAATAAATCGACTTCAAGATGAATGCCAACTTAAAAGCAACACAGATATTAAATATATATATATATATATATATGTATATCCTATTTAAATACCTGAAGCCAGGTATCATGGAAAATAACATGGAAAATTCACATCACATTTTATTGTAAAGTACATAGATTGCAATATCCCTTGAGGAGTTAAGTTCATGACACGGGAACAGTGAGTAAAAATTGCTTAACGTAATTGTTTGTGCAGTTGGTTGTCACTAATGTCCCTGACGTGATCGCCACGCTAATTGCCTCAGTGGAATTGCTCTCTCCTCAATAAAAGTCTGCTAAACCGATCCCCAGTCCATCCGAGCAGCTGAAACGCTCCGCACAACTGAACGCTGCTTCTGACGGAATATGGGATATCCGGTGATTTACTACATCGCGGCCATTTTCTATCCCACACTTGTAGCTGTTGGTGTCCCCGGTAAGATGCCGGAGCTGGTTACTTTATGTATGGTGCCGTCGTTACTCTGCTGCGGTATCCGCACTGTTACTAAGCACAGATGCACAGAATCTGTTATCGGCTGAAATGTGGTCCCGGATGGGGTATTCACGCTTCTCATTGTTTTATTTTCATTTTCGCACTTTGATTGCAGTGATATTTATTTTGTCAATTATTGCCGATATTGACATTGTTTCATAATTTTACCACTCAAGGCGTTCTGAAGTGACGCTGGTCTCGGCTCTTCCAGGCCCGACTCTCTATCAATGCAGACACTTCGACCTTGTAACAACGTGGCAGCTTATTTAAATGACGGTCCAGTCTATTTTCGACACGTAGGTCTGTTCTTCTGTAAGTCAGTAAATGAGAACTCGTGCTGTATATCTCCTTGATTCCATTTGTCACCGCTACAAACAATCCCTTCAACTGTTTCACCCCTAATGATGGAAATGGTGTTGTTTACGATCTTCCATTCACCGGTACGTGAGTCGTGGAACTCGGATGCCTCGCTCTAAACTGTGGGAAGGTCGCCAATCCACTGACACTCACATCCGTCATTGTCCTCCAGCCGCAGTGAAGCGACCGAAACCGCACAGACTGGATTCCCGCTTTCCACTTCCAAATAGACCATACCCTGAGTAGCATCGGTAGAATGGGGGCATTCAGGGAACTGACCATATTTCTATTTTGTTTCCAAATTTCTTGCAGTTAATTTAACGGCGATTGTAATCCTCTCTCGGGGAAAATGCGGACTCTCCAAATGCATCACCCGTTACCTGGTTGGAATGGCAACAGCGGATCTGATGGTGGTTATCGTTGTTGCTTTAGTGGACCAGACCAACAATATCTACATTTATTCCAGATCCCTGCTCATCACTCCTGTATGCGCTCTGACACTTGTATTTGTGGCTGCGACGCAGGACTGTTCTGTTTGGTTCCCGGTCAGTTTTACCTTCGATCGCTTCATCGCAATATGTTGCCGAAAGCTGCGGGAGCGATACTGCACCGAGAGAACAGCAATGGTGGTTATCGTGACCGTGGTTATCGTGATTTGTGGGAAATCTGTCCCGTTTTACTTTGCCATTGAACCTTACGTCATCATTGACAACATGCCGTGGCGGTGCACCTTCACATATGAATACGCCACTTCACCCGTGTGGAGAGGATACCAATTACTGGACAGTATTTTAACACCGTTGCTACCAATCGGATTAATCCTGGTGTTTAACGGGTTAACCATAAGACATATCGTTGTGGCAAATAGAGTCCGCAGAAGGCTTCGGCACAGCAGCGACAATCAGAAAGATGCCGAGGTGGAAAAACGCAGAAAATCGATGATTTTGTTGTTTTCTATATCAGCTAATTTCATATTATTTTGGATGCCCCATGTAGCCCATACCCTGAACTGGCAAGTGCAAAACTATTTTTACGAGGACAGATATTTGAGTTCCCCGGTATACATCCTACAGCAATTTAGGTTCATGTTGCAAATTCTCAGCGTGTGCACCAATACTTGTATCTATACACTGACACAGAGGAAATTCAGAGAAGAGCTGAGGAATGGAATGAAGTATGTGTTTACAGTAAATGGCCATCTCTGTAGTTAACGCCTGCTTCTAATGAGAATTCAGCGGACTTTTCAAATAAAGCCGTTTTACAATGACCAGGTTTGTCAAATATGTCATAAATTCAAACAATCATATGCCTAGTCATCCTGAAATTTCACAATTGGCGGAAGGTTACTGACTTCATATAGTTCAGGTAGGTAGCAAGACAAACGTTCAGTGCTGCTGGCGTGATTGTTACTTTGGTTGAAGTATGTTCCAAACTATCACAGACACTCGACTGTCACAAGGGCAGGGATGGCTGCAGGACTTTCCGGGTTTTAGATGCTTCAAAATGGACAGGGTCGGGTAACAGAGTGTAAAGGGAGTGCGATGGCTAACCAGGGATAGTATCGCAGCTGCAGAAAGGGAGGACAACGTCGAGCTTTCGTTTGTTAATAGAGTGTGAAACGAACACAGAAACATGATCACCCCATTTGGAGTATTCTCTACAGTCGCCCACCAGATCAACCAAGTAAGTGCAATGGGAACGGTAAAGAACAGATCGGGAAGCGGATAGTGGACATCGGCCATATTATCGGCAAGCGCAACTGAAACTTCCGGAATATTCTTTGGCACCTCCCCAGGTTAAAAGGTCTAGGTATGGCATAATTTCTTGGTTGTGTCCAGGAAGGATTCATGTCACTGTATGAAGAAAGGCGGACAGGCGAACAGTCCATACCGGATCTAATATTAGAAAAGGAA
The DNA here is from genome assembly GCF_048418815.1 of Hemitrygon akajei. Classification (NCBI taxonomy): domain Eukaryota; kingdom Metazoa; phylum Chordata; class Chondrichthyes; order Myliobatiformes; family Dasyatidae; genus Hemitrygon; species Hemitrygon akajei. The sequence continues at coordinate 2,066,832 of NW_027331934.1, read as the reverse complement.
ACGTATCAGGTGACAGATCTCTCGGTGGGTGAGTATTTCACAGGAATAAGCCAGATCTGCCCTCGACTTACCTTGCACATGGATAAGACCAGCAGAGCATGGAAAGTGTTTAATAGGCAGTCTGCGAATTATGGTGCTACCTGTCAGGAATTTGGGAACGTTCATTGGGAAATGATGTACTCTGGGAAATGCGAAACAGATATGTGGAGATCGTTTAGGAAGCACTGTCTTGGGGTTCAGTAAGGGCTTGTCTTACTGTCGCAGGGCAAGGATGATAGCATAAGGTAACCCTGGGTGACAATAAAGTTGGAACAAGTCAAGAGGAAGAAAGAAAGGTACTTAAGGTTTAGGGAGAAAGGATCAGGTAGTGTTATGGAGGGTCACAATGCAGACGGGAGAGAATTTAATAATGGACTCAGAAGAGTTAGAAGGGGACTTGAGAAGTCCTTGACGTGTTGCACTGTGAAGAACAGGAGGAGACTGGAGAGAGTGTGGGCAGATCGGATGTAAAAGTGGAAACCCTGAGTCTGGAATCCAAGGAGGAGGTGAATCTTCTCACTGAATACATCGATGAAAGTGAACACAGCGTAAAAAGGCAGTTATGCTTGAACATTCCGACGCTAAGAAAGAGGATGCGCTGGAAACTTGGAAAATACTGAGATTGATGATTCTCCGGTGCTGGAAAGGATATAGTCCGGGTGATTTGGGAAGGGAAGCGAAAACATTGCTGAGCTTCTGGACAGGATATTTGTGTCTTCCCTGGCCACGGAAGCAGAACTAGAAGATTAGAAGTTGGTAAAATATTATTCATTTGTTGAAGCAAGATAATAAGGATACTCGTTGGAAGTATAGACCAGTGAGTCTTTCATCAGTAGTGGGTAAACTATTGTAGAGGATAATTGATGAGGGAATTTATGAGTATTTGGTTACGGAGAGACAACATGGCTCTTTGAGAGGTATGTTGTCCTATATGAGCCAAACTGAATTATTTGTAAAAGTAAAAATAAAACAAGATAGAGTAAATACTGGCTGGAAGACAGCGGACATCCGCGTCCCGCTTGGTGGGTGGAAATTTCGGGACATTTTACAACTTTTGGACTCTGCAGTTACCATGTTCCGAGGAATAGGGCTGAGGGGAAAAAACAAAAAAACACAAACAATTTAATCTGACCACACAGCAGCAGCGGGATAATTTATGGAATTAGGGCAGATGACGTAAGCAAATCGCTGAGCTATTAACTATACGGACACGTTATCTAAACTGACCTGTTTATTACATATTGCAGGACACATGCTGCAATGACCTCAAAACAATCCTTTCCGATGGAAATCTACAACTTAAAAACAGCATTTAGAAGTGTTCAGAACAGTTTCTGGTGCTCATTAAAATAACCAGCCTTCCAAAATGACAATTCCATATTCCCAATTCGTGTACGCACCAATTTATCACAATACCTCTGAATCGTGGTTTAATCGTATCGGCTGTAGATACGCTCAAACTTCGATCCATTTAACCCTGAATCCACATGGCCGGTGTGAAATCCGTGTCTGCCTCTGAAATTAATAATAAATGAAATATACAAAACGTCACTAACTAAAAACGCAGCGAGAGCAAAGCGAACACCCGCGCTCAAGCGTGTCTTCCTTCAACACCATCGCAGGCAATTGCAGAATAACCATATAACCATATAACAATCACAGCACGGAAACAGGCCATTCCGGCCGTTCTAGTCCAGAATAGTCCTAATACAGAATAAACAATTTCTAAAGCAAAACGCCTCAGCACGTATTAAAAAAAAACTTAGGAGAGTAAGATGTGGAGAGCTGAGGCTCACACACACCAACACTTCATAGAATTTCGGAAAGATATGCATCCTCCGAATTTCGCATCAGTTCCTGGAAATCACTTCTCGCAAGGTGACACAATTTTTTGTCAAGTGCATGGAGAAAAAAATGATTAATTTAGTCAGCCCCCCAACACAAAGAAAAGAAACACATAACTCACATAAAGCCATTCATGGCCGTAATCTTTCTCTTCCTCTTTCAATTGAACTCACTTATGCCCAAACCTCGTACTATATTTTTTAAAACTGCAATGCATTCATATTTTCAAAATATCGCAGAAAATGACATGTCCTTATTTGTTCAATGGCTAACAAGCATCTGTAATTTGAATCATACAACATTTAGTAAAGCCTTTCGACTCCAAGACAAAGAGACGCAGAAAGTAACGTATCGTCCAGGAGTTAATATTCCACACAATTAAAACATGATGTCTCCAAACCTCCAAAGACTTTCCAGGATTTGTGTCATTTCTGACCAGGGATAAGATTCGGATTACATGTCCCTTTGTTGTATAGTATCGGGGCGAATGATCCCTATTATTACCGCTAAAGCAACAGATCTGTTCACTGTACTGGGACCACTGTCACACCTACCTCCAGCCCGGAAGTACTGTTTCTATCGCTTTACTTGTAGTGTGATACTCCCTTCATCATCTCACATCTGCGCGTCCAGCTTCTCACGCTGTAACCATCCATTAACTCAGTCTCCATGCTTCAGTGTGTGCAGGGACAGAGGGATCGGACAGTAACAACGACTTTCTAGATTGGTCGGTGCTGTGAGACATTAAAGTTCTAACCCAGACATACAGTCAGACAGCCATAGGAAAGCACTGCACAGAAACAGGGTCTCCAGCCCGTCCAGTCAGGGAGGAATTATTTAAACTGCCTACTGCCATCGACCTCACCCGGACCGTGGCCATCCATATCCCTCTCATCCGTGTAATTCTCCAATCATCTCTTAAACGTTGACATCGGAATCTCAATTACCATTTGTGTTGGCTGTACTGTCTACACTCTGTCGACCCTCTGAGTGAAGAAGTTTCCCCTCATGTTTCCCTTAAACATTTCACATTTCACCCTTCACCCATGATTTCCAGCTGTATTCTCGCCCAACATCAGTGGATAAACCCCGCTAGCATTTACACTCTCTATACGCCTCTTAATGTTGTATACCTCTACCAAATCTCCCCTCTGTCTTCTACCCGCTCGGGAATAAAGTGCTGACATATGTAATGTTTCATTTCAGTTCAAAATATTCAGTCCCGGAAATTGCCGTGTTAATTTAATTCTGCATTCTTTCAATCTTATTTGCATCTTTCCTACAGGTGGTTGAGCCCAACAGCTCACAATATTCCAAACTGGGCCCCAATAACTCCGTAAACCACAGCAACGTAACATCGCAACTCCTGTACTCCGTAATTTGGTTTAGTAAGGCCAATGTGGAAAAGCTTATTTCTACGACCCTGTCTAACTGTGCCGCAACTTTCATTGAATTATGGACCTGCATTCCCAGATTCGCTTGTTCTATCGTACTCCTCAGTGCCGTATTTCTCATTGTGTCAGACCAACCCTGGCTGGTCCGCCCAAAGTGCAACATCTAACACTTGTCTGCGCTAAATGAGATCTGACAATTTTCAGCCATTTTGCCAGCTGGTCCAGATCGCGCTTTATGCTTCGGTCGTCTTCCTCGGTGTCGACTACACCCGTAATGTTGTTGTCATCGGCAAACTTGCTGACCCAGTTAATGACATTATTATCCAGATCGTTGATATAGATTACAAATAACAACGGGCACAGCATCGATCCCTGGGGCACTCCACTCGTCACAAGTCCCCAGTCAGAGAGACAACCATCCATTACCACACTCTAACTTCCCCAGCATAGCCAATGACTAATCCAATTCATTACATTGTGAAAGCCAAGCGACTGAAAGTGCTCGAGCATCCTCCCCTACGGAACATTGCAAATTCCCTGCTGAAGTCCCAGTCGACGGCATCCACTGCCTTGCCTTCAACACCATTCCTGGTAACTACCTCGGAAAGCTTTGTGAGATTGGTTAGACATGACCTGCTACGCACTGGCCCATGCTGACTATCGCTAATGTTCCTGTTAGTCCAGATACTTCCCCTCATACCCCATGACCAGCGTAGTCTGAACACCGAGGACAATTCCTCATTTCGTAATACTTGACGAGTCCCTTCCAAGCCAAACTATTGATATCATCCAGCGGCCGGGACTGACATTTATGGACTATTGTTGTTAAATTCTCCTGTACTTTATTATCCAACGCATTGAGGGTTGTCTGGAAAAGGAAGGCGTCGCAGCTTTAAATAACTAACCGACTAGACCTACATACTAAGATAAAGCACACTACATAGAGCACAGAACATAGAATATTGCAGCACGGTACAGGCCATCGTCTCAGGAGATTCTGATAGAGTTTCAACTAATTTCTTCAATTTAACACATCCCCCTTCATCCGAATCAGAATCAGAACCAGATTTAATATCACAGACATACGTCGCGAAATTGTTAACTTTTCCATAGCAGTACAATGAAATACAGGATAAATAAATATAGAGAAAACAAAACTGAGATACAGGTGGCAGCGGGGAAACACTGTTCCTGAATCGCTGAGCCTGAGCTTTCAGGCTTCTATATCTCCTTCCCGATGGTAACACTGTGTAGAGGACACGTCCTGTTAGTGGGCAATGTTAATGATGGATGCCACTGTTAAAAGTAGCGCCCCTAGTAATAATGATCAGTGAGGTACAGATAATCTGTTTTTACCAACGAGTACCTTTTATTATTTCAACTATAAAGCACGTAGGTTCACACGCTATCTAGCTGTGGTCACCCGACTAGATCCTTGACACTCCATGAACAGTCAATGAAGAGAAAAGTTATTAGCCGGAAAAGGAGTCGACGCTGGTCAGAGAGACAGAGGAACTGGGGAGAAAGAGACGGGGACATAGACTGGTGAGGTAGCGAGAGAAAGAGGAGGGCAGAGAAAGGCCAGGGGGAGGGAGGCCGGGGAAGTTGAGAGATCTGGTGTGTGGAAAGAGATCTGGGATTGGGGAAAGGGTTTAGATGGGGAAAGAGATCGGAGTCGAGAGTTCGGTACAAAGCGGGAGGGGAATGTCCGGGGAAAGGAGTGAGAAACGCGGAGGGAAAGGGAGATGGGAAAGTGAAGGGGCCAGGAGAATGACTGGATGAGAAAGAGAATGACGGAGCGAACGTCCGGAGGAAGGAGAGGGTTTGGAGTAGGTAGAGAGAGAGATGGGAGAGAGAGTTCGGAGCTTTGGAGAGATGGGGTAGTGTGACCGTGAGAGACGGGTGTGTTGGAGGAGAGAGAGAGAGATTCTGCTTCTACCTCTTTCAACGATTCTGAGTGAGGCACAGGGAGATCGGTATTTACTGACAATTACCTTTATTGTTCAAACCAACTAATACGTGAATTCATACACTAAATACCTTGTGCGCACACCTGCTCAGTACCCCTAACTCTCCTGGACAGTCAGAATAGCAAAGGTATTACCTGGGCGGAGGAATTTACGCTGGCCAGGCGGTCCTTGTTCCTCGTGGTCCCGATTCACTCTCCACGTGCTTCACGCAGGGTTCTTCTCGCTTGTGTCTGCGATGGTTATTCTTCGATGTTACCGCCACCAGCACCCAAAAAGCATCCACTTTTATATCCCTTGTTTATCAATTTAAATTTTGCATTCCCGTGTCATTGGCCGCAGGTCATGTGTCTGGCCTTTAACACCTGTTCACTGGCTCTGGTCCAAGCCAGCATCCATCTATTGTCCTCTCCCCATCAAGGGACAGATACGGACTCATGGCTCTTTGTTCTCAGTCAGCAATGAGCTTGGATCACCTCAGGCATTCACAAGTCTGCATGTTATAGCCAACCAAAGAACACCTCACAAAGAACTCCTTATTTGGAAATGACCTCCAGTCCAGCAGATTAGCTGGTCCCTGTGTCTTCTTTAAAACACTAATCAAGTCCAGCATGTCAAGCTCACAAAATGGAGATTCAAGGTTCTTCACAAAATGGTCGCCTCCGTTCCCCCAAGCACACGGCAAGAACAAAGACCGCTTCGACTGTCATTGATTCATTTGAATTCACTGATTTGTAGATTGTCATTCTTTCTGGCCAATATATCCGTCCTCTTGATCCAAAGATTTATCTTAGGATCACTATCCTCCTCTATTCTATTGACCATCCATTGGATTGCCATGGATCCCCAGCAGGTGTGCTGCACTTACATTATAAGTTTTACTTACTAAATTCATACAATTTTTATACTGCCAATCATTTTTTCAGTAGTGCAAAATCATTCCCCTCTACCTTTTGCATAATTTCAGTCTTCCATCTTCTGAGTTGATACACATTAAATAATACAATCAGTGTGCAAAAAAAATAATATTACTGCAACATGTGAGATTATTCTCACCCATGGATGTATTTGAACATTTGTTCCCCAATTCCAAAATTTACCCCAAAAGTCTAAGTCACTCAACATTTCATTTGCCTTCTCAGCATGTGTCTTAATAACTTTTGAATGTTCATCCCACTGATGAATTATTTCCTTTGCCTCCTCCACCACTCGTGTCCAGTCTGCAGTCAAATAAGGAATCGGTGGCAACTCAGTTACAACATAGTCCCACAAATATCGATCCTTATCAGTTCGTTGGACTGAAAGACTTTCCTCCACTACCTTCTCCACTGCTGGTTTACGCAAAGTTTGTCCTCCAATACTCAGATTTAAAGTCACATCCTCAAGTGGAACATTGTGACTTTCCAAAGGATACTCTTTCCATCCTTTGGTATATAAAACCTCCCTTTATCATCATCACAAGTACCCAGTACTCTATGGAATACTTAATGTTTTATCCACACACATCAAACCATCTACACCAGCATAATACAAATTCGAGTCTTCCATTTCTTCCACATGCGCCCGTATCACCCGTATCCGTTGAGAAAAGTTTCCTTCGCTCAACCAATAGTCTTCATATAACGACGTTGTTGTTGACAAGTTCATTGGCAGTAACGTTTCGGAAGCACAACTAATCATGACCCCAGTCATGGTCAATTCCATCACCATAAAATGCATTATTCTCTTCATATTGAATTAAATCAGTAAATACACAAAGGGTAATAGCTGCTCTTATTTCCAGTTCCAATCTTCAATTACTTCAAATCCATGTCTTCTATCTAGTCTTCCAAACCATGCAATCTAAGCTCCCAATTATTTTGGACTCACGTCCATCTTTTCTCACCCAATTTCGTTTCAAGACAGGGGAGGCAGCAAACAATGTATTTCTCCTCCTTATTTTATTTACACATCTCCCCTGTTTTTTCAAACTGAGGAAATGGAAAAACTCCTCCTTGGTCAGATCTGTTGCCATCTCCTTTGAATACCTGTTCCAAATTCAGATCTTCCAAATCAGAACTATTGTGTACATCAATTGTCAGGACTCCAAAATTGGGACTATCATGTACATTAATTGTTACATGTCGATGATGATAATTTTCCTGTTTCTCCCCCACCAATTTCAACTGGTTGATGTGGTGCCATCCAGTTTTATCTGGAGAAGTTAGCACCGTGTATACTGAAGGACTTGCTTTGTCTATGATTTCATAGGGCCCTGCAAACCTTGGATTTAAAAATGAAGTGGGTTGGTGCATTCTAATCATCACTTTGTCCTAGGATTAACTCTATCGGACTGACTTTTGAGTCAAAGTAGGCTTTACTCTGCAGCATCTTCTTTCCTATTTGATGAGCTGCCACATAATCGGCCTCTTTCACTGTCTCTACCAACTGTTGTACCCACTTTTCTGACACAATCCCATCTATTTCAGGTTCTGACAAATCTAACCCTAACAACTCCTCTAACCCTTTCATGTTTCTTCCAGTCATGAGTTTATAAGGGGTGTAACCTGTTGAAGATGCCACTGTATTCCTTATTACCATCAACACATAAGGCCGAACTGCTTGCCATGTTGTTCGATGTTGTTGTACCATTTTGGCCATCATGTTTTTTAAAGTTCGGTTCATTCTTTCCACAATTCCACTAGACTGTGGTCTATAATGTATATGAAATCTCTGCTTAATCCCTAAAAGAGCCATGGCATCTTGCATTATCTGGGCTGTAAAATGTGTCCCTCTATCGGACTCTATATTCCGAGGTAATCCTCAGAGTGAAAACCCTTTCCAATAAGATTTTTGCAGTAGCTTTGGCTGTGTCAGTCTTAGTTGGGAAAGCTTCCACCCATTTGGTGAAAGTGTCTACTACTACGAGGATATATTTGCACCCTGCTGTGGTTGGTGGCAAGGGTCTAACATAATCTATCTGCAAATTAGTCCAAGGTCCTTCCACTGGTCTGGTATGTCGGAGGGCTCCTGTCTTTACATTTCCGTCAGGATTATATTCTGCACAAATCAAACAATTCCTGACATTGTGCTCCACATCCTCCTTCATCCTAGGCCACGAACACACCTCCTTGATTTTTTCCAGGGTTCTTTCAGCTCCCAGGTGTCCCCATAAATCATGGTACCAGTGGATCATGTGATTTCTTTCTAACTCTGGAACCATAACCTTTCCTTCATATAGGACTACTCCATCTTTAACATGTACACCCTTGTATTCTTCATACATTTCTGACCTTACACCTATTTTTTTTTTTAATTCTTTATCCTACTTCTGCTGCTCGGATAAATCCATAACCTTAATCTGTTGTTCCTTCTGCCTTCCCATCTCCCCAATCTGTGTTTGCCATTCCTGCCAATTTAAAGCTCCTTGCTTTGCTAACTATCAGCCTTCTTATTCCCCTCAGGGGACAATTTAGAGTGAGCTTTCACCTTTACAACTCCGTCTTCTTTCCCCTTTGCTTCTTCAAATATATATTGCAGCAGATGGAAGGGGCTTTCCGTCAGCTGAAACAAACCCTCTTGCTTCCCACAGAGGCAAATGTTCTGTAAGGCTGTTACAAACATACATACTATCAGAGTGTATGACTTACCCAGGTGGAAAATATTCTGGGTGTCTAACCACGTATGCTACAGCTGCCAATTCTACTGCTTGTGCGCTCATGGTTTTGGGTAGCTTTAAAGTTATGCTATACCATTCCTGTCCCAGTTTCATCCTCTACGTAAATGCCACACCCAGTTCTCCTCTCACCATCCTGTAATGATGAGGAGTCATCCACAAAATTCTTAAAGTAGGGTTTTCCCTTCTCCTTTGTGTCTTTGGTCTCAAGCATTATTTTGTCTGATTTGTCTCTACCCCTCCTGTTTGTTTTGATACAAATGGTCCCTTGGGATCATTTGCTATCAGAACCTGACACTCATATTCACCACCTTGGTACACCAGGTTGTCAGCTAACACAGTGGTGGCACTTACTCGTTTTCCTGTTATATTTCTCCCTTGCAACAGCAATGTCCACCTGGCAATTCTGTTTTGGCTTACTGAGCCATCTTTAATCCTTCCACCTAACAGTCATTGTATGGGGGTATGTTCTGTCAATATCGTAAGTGGATTAAGTCCCACTATGTAGTTGAAATGTTGTACTGCCCAGAAAACCGCTAAGAAGTGTTTTTCACATACAGTATACCCCTGTTCTACTGGTGAGAGCATGCGTGATGCATACGCTACTGGTCTGAACTTCCCATGTGTGTCCTGCAATAGGACTGCTGAGAGGGTGGTATCAGTTGTAGCCACCTCCAATGAGAATAGTTCATTCGGATTTAGGGTTTTCTAAGCAGGCGCCATGGCCAGTGCTTGCTTCACAGCTGTGATAGCCTGGGTGTGTTCTGATTTCCATTCCCATGCCACATTCTTTTTCAGTAATTCCATTAGAGGAGCTGCCTTAGTGGAAAATTCATCAACGTGATCCCTACAGTAGCCTATTAGCCCAGAAAGGACCTCAGCCCTTTCACATTTTGAGGAATAGACAGTTTCATAACCGACTCTGCTCTTCGTTTATCAATTTCTCTTTTTCCCGGTGTCAAGGTCATTCCCAAATAACGAACTTCTTGTTTCATCACCTGTGCTTTTTAAGGATTTACCTTTAGTCCCAATGCATGAAATAATTGCAACAGTTCTGTTAATAGCTGATAATGTTCCTGCTTAGTTTCCGTCTGCAGAAGTAGATCATCTACATATTGGACCAAGCATTCAGGCATTGTGAACCGCTTTAAACCTTCCTTTAAATGCTGGTGAAACATAGATGGGGAATTATGTAACCCCTGTGGTAGGGCAGTCCATGTATATTGCCGTCCCTGAAAGGTAAATGCAAACTTGTATTGACACTCTCTTTCTAATGGGATAGACCAAAATCCATTGTTTATATCTAAAACTGTAAACCATTACGCTTTTTCATTCTGTTTGACTACTGTTTCTGGGTTAGTTGCTACAGTTGGGGCTGTACAACTGTACTTTATTGGGTTGGGTTACTTTATTCAGCTCTCGATAGGCTATTGTCAATCTCCAACTACCATCTTGTTTCCTCACTAGCCATATGGGTGAGTTATTAGTTGAGGCTACGGGCCTCAGTACACCTTGTTGTACCAAACTCTGTATTACCTTACCCACATCTTCGTCAGCTTTCTTTCGAAATCCATATTGCTTCTGTGGTTTGGGGTCTGGACCTTGTATGCACACACTGCCAGCCATCTTTCCGCAGTCACGCTTGTACCGTGCAAATGCCCCTAAGTTTTGTGTAATGAATTGCTGTAGCATCTCATCATTGCTCATCTCCTCTGGTTTTATCCACATTTCCCCCATGGTGCATATTCTATCCTGATATTCACCTACTAGAATTTGTCTGTGACATGTATCATTCATACCGGTTGGCATTCACCAAATCATCCAGTTAACTGGATCAAAACAAAGTCCCGCTTTGGCCGTGTAATCACTCCCCAGTATATGTTCCTGCTCCCGGCGTAATTCAACTAGCACTATGGAATGTTCTAACGCTATGTCTCCTATTCTAACTTCTAAGGGTGCACTCACATGTCCCACTTGTGAATGACCTGTAAATCCACTAACGATAATTTTACCTTGTATTTCCCAGTTTGCATTAGTTACGGTAGTGGTGTTGACGGTGGTTCGGGATCCTCCAGTGTCCCATAAAAAGGTAACAGGGCGGCCTCTCACCCAACCATTTACTAGAGGTCTTCTAGTTTCGTCCCACCTTGTGTTACACACCCATGTTGGGGAGGCCTGACACCGTCATTGAAGCTCGGGGAAAAATCCCCCAGATGGCGATGTCTCCACCACATTGTTTTGTGGGCTTGGTCTGTCTGGCCCCTCCAAGGGCACACCTCCTTTCCCTACTCTCCCACTTCTCAGGTTTGGACATTCTCTCTTGATGTGTCCCTCTTGACCACAATTATAGCATTTAAAAACTCCACCTCCAAGTCTCCCTGTTCTCGACACTGTTTCATTTCCTCTGGTTCTCCTAGTCACTTGATAGTGTGATGGGGTGATATTTGGAGTGGGTCCCCTACCCTCATTTCTCCAGGCAGTTTCCTTATCTCCAACAGACAGCAATTTCCCATTAGCAGGTTTATTTCGTCTTTGTGTCTCCTTTTCCCATGCTCTACTCATTTTCCTCAGTATCCATGACTCATTATGTGTAGGGTCAGTGGGATCAAACCTTTTTAGATTCATCGGTAGAGTGAGCCACCAATGTCCTTAACCATCTATTTAAGGGCTCTGGTCCTAAATGGTCTCGATCTACTGTTGTTCCATATACTCCTTGGAACACCGTCCATAAACGGGACGCATCGCCGTGGGATGTTCACCTCTCCTCTGGTAACATTTGGCTAACGCCTCTACAGAATCGCCTCTGTTAATACCCATAACCGTCAATATTGCCGTCTTTAATTCCTCATTTGTGCCCCCACCTTGATGTTGTATGCTTGGCAAAGCCGAGTGTATATTTGGTTGCAAACACATTATAATCAATTTCCTTTCCACGGCGTCATCTAGACCGTGTATTACTCTCTGATGATTAGTGGCTTGAAACAGTTCCCGAGGATCATCTCCGAACCCACAAACTCCGAGATCTTTGGCAATATCTCTGAGCTGCTGTACTCCAAACGGAGTAGTGTATGTTATATTCTATTTTTGATTTCCTGCCCCAACTCCCCCCTCTCGAATAGTAACTACGGGGGCTAGTGGTGCCGTTGTCACCGGCGATTCCTTAGTATTGTATGCGGGCGGGGGATCCTCAGGAAAAAAGCGCTTCGTCATTATGAAGACCAGATCTAGTCGCATCATCGGCTAAACCGTTCCAATCTATATCTACATATTCACTCTCTTCCCCGCTTTCAGATCCAAAAGCGCATATTATTCCCCTCTGTGCAGAGAGTTGGTCCTGCAGCTTTTGTATCTGCTTTAAACACTTTGTATGGTCACTAGTATTACTTCTCTTTTCAGAAACTGATTTCTGTATCACATTTATAGCTGTTTTTAAATCACTGCACTGTTCCTTTAATTCTTCTGCTTGGCTCGGCTAAATTAGCTTCCTTTTCCAGATTACTCTGTTCTTTAACGAGTTTCTCGCATTTCAGCTGAAACTGATTCATATGCACCAAATCCATACTTCTTTGTCCCTGTAAATCTGTAAAATTTCCCTTGAGGAATTGTAACTCCTTTATCAGTTTTTTGTTTTCGTTTTCTAACTCCTCTCGGATTCTTTTGTTTTCGTCTGCTAACTTATCTCACTCAGCATCGGCTTCTATTAATTTCCTCAATGAGGCAGGGTAACTGCTTCTGGCTTCAGTAGTCGCTTAAATTCTTTGTCCGACAATTTCCCTCGGGCAATTCTAAACAACACTTCGCCGCCTTACCGCTGGCGTGTCCAGCACACTCCCCATATTGTGGCCATTTCCCCAATACGTACTTCTGGAGGAATTCCCTCCAAGCAAAACTATCCAAGTCCTTCGGACTTGCAGATTTCCCTAAATTCTTCATGCTGGGTCACTACCAACCAGTCACACAGCCCCGATTGTTCTGCTTCTCACCCACGTGGTCCGGCTCGTGTCTCGTGCTGACTCAACAAGAGATTAACCTCGAGCCCACACAGGAACGCCAATTCTGTTGGAAAAGAGAGAGAGAGATACCGCTTCTACCTCTTCCAACGATTCTGAGTGAGGCACAGAGAGATCGGTATTTACTGACAATCACCATTCAAACTAACAAATACGTGAATTTATACACTAAATACCTTGTGCGCACAACTGCTAAGTACCCCTGACTCTCCTGGATACTCAAAGAATAGCAAAGGTATTACCCGGGCGGAGGAATTTACGCTGGCCAGGCGCTCCTTGTTCCTCGTGGTCCCGACTCACACTCCACGTGTTCAAGCAGGGTTTTTTCTCGTTTGTGTCTGCGATGGTTATTCTTCGAAGTTACCGCCACCAGCACCCACAAAGCATCCACTTTTATATCCATTGCTTATCAATTCAAATTTTGCATTCCCGTGTCATTGGCCGCAGGTCATGTGTCTGGCCTTTAACACCTGGTCATTGGCTCTGGTCCAAAGCAGCGTCCATGTATTGTCCTCTCCCCATCAAGGGACAGTTACTGACTCATCGCTCTTTGTTCTCATTCAGCAATGAGCTTGAATCACCTCAGGCATTCACAAGTCTGCATCTTATAGCCAACCAAAGAACACCTCACAAACAACTCCTTATTTGGAAATACAGTCCAGCAGATTACCTGAAGTCTTTATATCTTCTTTAAAACACTAATAAGTCCAGCATATCAAGCTCACAAAATGGAGAATCAAGTGTCTGCACAAAATGGCAGCCTCCATCCCCCAAGCACACGGCAAGAACAAAGACCGCTTTCCACTGTCCTTGATTCATTTCAACTCGCTGATTTGAAGATAGTTATTATTTCTGGCCAACAGACCACACCGGTTTCCTTCCAGAGTCCAAAGGCGAGCAGGGTACTGTTCCTTGTGTACATGGATGACATCTATGTACAGAATACAGAAAAGAAAGCAGTGATAAACTTTAACATTAGGGCGTATGCAAATATGAGAACTCTCGTCAAGTGGGAAATTCGTATTGAGAAGGATATTGCTGATAATGCTAAGATTGATCCCAAGAGAGTTTGTCAATACCTCAGTCGTAATGAAACTTTAAGTGGGAAGTTCAGTTTATTTGGAATAACAGTGGGGTATTAAATAATGCAGAGAAGGACATAACAGATACTCTTAACTCTTATTTTGCTAAAGTGTTCACATCCAAATATTTTAGCAATATGCCAGTAAGTGTAGACAAAAATAAAGTTGCTTAAAGTGACTGAGAGATCTTAGAAGAGGCAGCGAAAATTTATGACAACAATAAAGAGGTAAAAATTTCCTCGAGCTAAAGAGGTAAAAATGTACCTGGACTTTCAGAAGGCTTTTGGCAAGTTACACCACAAAAGATTAATAACCAAATTACAGGATGTAGAGATTCAGGGTATGGTATTCGAATGTGTGGAGAATTGGCTAAAAACAGAAAACGATGAGTTATGTTGAGAGGATCAATTTCACAGCTGGAAAACGTTAAACGTGGGGTTCCACAAGAATATGTTTTGCGGCCGCTTCTGTTTTTAATTTACATTAATGATATGGATAAGCACGGAACTAATTGATCTAGTTAAGTTTGCAGATGACATAATATTCGAGAGATAGGCTAATAAAATTCTCACAACAGAATCAACACACGTCGATCTAAACAAAATTCTGATGTGGGCAGATGAAATTCAATGTAAGTAAATGTAAAATATTACATACAGAAAGTAGAAATATTTGATATTGTTATGAAGGATGAACAGCTCTGATGGCAGAAGGGTACAGAGTTGCCCATGTCCCCCCCCCCCCCCCGGGAGAGTCACAAATTGTTACTGTTACCACGCTGCTAATGAGAGAGAAAGAGAGACAAAGGGAAAACATACTTGGACTGGAACATCTGCTTCAGATAAGGGAGAGATAATACCGGGGGGAGAAAGACTTGTTGACCCACCATATTATGACTCCTGAAAGACTTATGGCTCCGGAGAGGGCTGTTTACTTGGTACCATTCTGTTCATTAAAATTCCTCAGTGGACAGCTGGAGTGGGCTGGTTTGATGGACTGAGCCATTCAAAACTGATTGACACCTGAGACCCCGTGAGTGGGGATAAAAGTGAGGTCTGGGGACACCCCCCTCAGACGCACCAGAGACACACTAGTGAGCACTGCCTGAGTGTTGGAACCGACGAGAAGGTGTGGGGCATGGGGGACTGAACAAAGGATCGGTCAGTTTAACACAGTGATATAGCAGGGCCGGTGGGGGCTTGTGTGTGTGTCCGCCCTTCCCTGGGTAACGAGTCCACCATAGAAGAACGGTCCAGCTGAAGGACAGAGGGGTCATACCTGAATGGCCACAACACATCGACCGATCAAGAACGTAAAGGAAGGTTTGACTGACTGTAGCTTTTACTGTTTGCTTGCTCTCTCTCTCTCTGTCTCTCTCTCTCTCTCTCTCTCTCTGTCTCTCTCTCTCTCTCTCTCTCTCTCTGACTCTCTCTCTCTCTGTCTCTCTCTCTCTCTCTCTCTCTCTCTCTCTCTCTCTCTCTCTCTCTCTCTCTCTCTCTCTCTCTCTCTCTCTGTCTCTGTCTCTCTCTCTCTCTCTCTCTCTCTCTCTCCTCTCTCTCTCTCTCTCTCTCTCTCTCTCTCTCTAACAATTACAACACCACGACCAACATCTACCTCAGCACGTATGAACTGAACTGAACTTTATATTCACATATGACAATTTATTATCCCCTAGACATCGATAGAGTTTGTTTATTATTGATTATTATTATACCCACACTTTTAGGTTTAGTATTGCTAACGTTTATTATCTATATATTTGCATTGTTGATATTGATTTGTATATTTTACTAATAAAAACTATTTGAAAATAGTACCACCAGACTCCAACGGATACTTCTGTCTCTGCTGGTTAGACACCCAGTTACGGGGTACGTAAAAATATAATTATACAATGTGGGGTCTTGATTAGGGAGACTGACAGGTACAGAATGAACCCCACAATTGCACAGTACGAGAGACTGACAGGTACAGAATGAACCCCACAATTGCACAGTACGAGAGACTGACAGGTACAGAATGAACCCCACAATTGCACAGTACGAGAGAATGACAGGTACAGAATGAACCCCACAATTGCACAGTACGAGAGACTGACAGGTACAGAATGAACCCCACAATTGCACAGTACGAGAGGCTGACAGGTACAGAATGAACCCCACAATTGCACAGTACGAGAGGCTGACAGGTACAGAATGAACCCCACAATTGCACAGTACGAGAGACTGACAGGTACAGAATGAACCCCACAATTGCACAGTGCGAGAGACTGACAGGTACAGAATGAACCCCACAATTGCACAGTACGAGAGACTGACAGGTACAGAATGAACCCCACAATTGCACAGTACGAGAGACTGACAGGTACAGAATGAACCCCACAACTGCACAGTACGAGAGACTGACAGGTACAGAATGAACGCCAGAATTGCACAGTACGAGAGACTGACAGGTACAGAATGAACGCCACAATTGCACAGTACGAGAGACTGACAGGTACAGAATGAACCCCACAACTGCACAGTACGAGAGACTGACAGGTACAGAATGAACCCCACAATTGCACAGTACGAGAGGCTGACAGGTACAGAATGAACCCCACAACTGCACAGTACGAGAGACTGACAGGTACAGAATGAACCCCACAATTGCACAGTACGAGAGACTGACAGGTACAGAATGAACCCCACAATTGCACAGTACGAGAGACTGACAGGTACAGAATGAACCCCACAATTGCACAGTACGAGAGACTGACAGGTACAGAATGAACCCCACAATTGCACAGTACGAGAGACTGACAGGTACAGAATGAACCCCAGAATTGCACAGTACGAGAGACTGACAGATACAGAATGAACCCCAGAATTGCACAGTACGAGAGACTGACAGATACAGAATGAACCCCACAATTGCACAGTACGAGAGACTGACAGGTACAGAATGAACCCCACAATTGCACAGTACGAGAGACTGACAGGTACAGAATGAACCCCACAATTGCACAGTACGAGAGACTGACAGGTACAGAATGAACCCCACAATTGCACAGTACGAGAGACTGACAGGTACAGAATGAACCCCACAATTGCACAGTACGAGAGACTGACAGGTACAGAATGAACCCCACAATTGCACAGTACGAGAGACTGACAGATACAGAATGAACCCCACAATTGCACAGTACGAGAGACTGACAGGTACAGAATGAAGCCCACAATTGCACAGTACGAGAGACTGACAGGTACAGAATGAAGCCCACAATTGCACAGTACGAAAGACTGACAGGTACAGAATGAACCCCACAACTGCACAGTACGAGAGACTGACAGGTACAGAATGAACCCCACAATTGCACAGTACGAGAAGCTGACAGGTACAGAATGAACCCCACAATTGCACAGTACGAGAGACTGACAGGTACAGAATGAACCCCACAACTGCACAGTACGAGAGACTGACAGGTACAGAATGAACCCCACAATTGTACAGTACGAGAGGCTGACAGGTACAGAATGAACCCCACAATTGCACAGTACGAGAGACTGACAGGTACAGAATGACCCCCACAATTGCACAGTACGAGAGACTGACAGGTACAGAATGAAGCCCACACTCTCACACTGTACCAGTGACTAGCAGATACAGCAGGAGCATCACAATCCTGCAATCTAACCACTTGTTTCTCGCTGACATGCTTTCTCTTTTCTCTCTCCCACCTGACACTTTATCTCACTCTTGTTTCCCTGTCGTTCACTTCCAGCTACACTGGATCTATTTATCTCCCAACTAGAGTACTGTTTTTTTATTATTTAACCGCGCTGCTCATTAATCTGCCGACTGAAATATTTCTTGTCAATTTCTTTAGACATTTGACAGATTTGAGATGCTCTTTGAAGACTATTAGTTCAGCGACATCACTCACAAGATGCTGGAGGAACTCAGAAGAGTTCCCTGTGTTGCCTTGGACTTCCAGCATCTGCAGATTTTCTCGTGTTTATACAATCTACGCAGTTTTATCTCCTGCATCCACTCATCTGCCTATTTCAAGTACTCTTTTTATTCCCGTAAGCCTTTTCTTTGCAGATTGAAATATTTCTGCTCAATTCCTTTTGACCTTTGATGAGGTTTGAGATGTCCATTAAAGACAGTCACATCACATAGAATGCTGGAGGAATCAGCAGAGTTCATTGTGTTGCTTAGCTTTCCATCATCTGCAAATTCTCCCGTTTCTGTACATTAGCAGCGTGCGCATTTGACCGTTTCCATCCTAATCTCGGTTTCTCTATTGTATCTTTGTCCGGATCTGTGCTTGTGTGTTTTGTATTGTATTGACTTTATTATTTAAATCCTTCATTTACTATAAATGAGGAGTAAAAATCTTTATGTTGCGTCTCTGTCTAAATGTGCAACTTATAGTAATTTATAATAAATAGAATGTACAATATAAGACAGTCGCTACAACATCGAAATACAATTGTACAATTATTTGTTGTGTGTCTGAGATAGAGAGAGAGAGAGAGAGAGAGAGAGAGAGAGAGAGAGAGAGAGTATCATCAGGAAGAAGCTGAAGGACTGAAGGTCAGTTCAAAATGGGAAACTTCAGGGACGGAGGTAGGGATTGGTCAGTGTAGTTGTGCTCCCTTCAGAGATGGATAATTAGCCAGCAAAAAGATGAAAATTGTGGCTGCTCCGTGACAAAGCTCAGTCTTTGAAATTAAATCTACCGGCCCATTTCGACCAGAGACACTCCTGAGGTAATGGCAAACAGTTTTGATGCATTTGTCTCCAATTGCTCCAATATTTACATTAGAGACAATGGTAGTGAATTAAAGTGTTTGTTTAACCAACTGTAACTAAAATAGTTAGTGAGGTGTATAACCGTATCTCTGGAGACAGATCCTCTGTATAAATCAGGGCCGCTTGGAATGCATCAACTGTCTGCCGGAGCTGTGAATTCAGGAGCAACAGAATTCACAGATTCTCACTGAAATGGTGTATCCAGTCATCTGGCGGATAGAAGAAGTTTACTATCCTTTTATTTCAGCCTTTGGAATTCCCGGTAAGCCGCAGTGTCAGCTGCCGTGGGTGGATGTTGAAGTTTAATTCCAGTGTTGTAATTGATTCTGTCGCTGGTTTAAACTGTTACTTTCCAGTGCCGGCAGTCGGCAGTTCAAGAATAGAGTGGAAACACCGGGACTATAAATGCTGGCATTTGGATCTAAAAAACAAACCGCTGCAGGAATTCACCGAATCGGACTATTTCTATGGGACTGAGCGGGTCAGGCTGAGGTTTCTGATCAACAAGGGGATGTTCGTGTCTCTGTGCTTTTGTGCCTGTAGGAGATGCGCAGCATTTGCAAATATTGTGTTAATAAGGGTGATTACATCCATTGGTTGTCTGCATTTCTATGTGAGCGGTTTTCAGAGTCAGGTGCAACAACAAAGTATTGACTGGTAGCAAATGTGAGGAGTTCCGTGTTGTACAGAGAAACTGTTGTGGATGTTTAATGAATGTCTACGATATGACTGGATGCAAAGCGAAATAAGTTGTTGCTAAGCCAATTAATTGCAGTGCTTCATAGTTATCAATACAGTGAGATGTTTCATATTATATTCACATATGATTCTGTTACAAACATCTGACTACGGCGCCAAGTTTGAATTCCTCTGCCCCGCTTCCCAGTGATGGATTCAGTGGGAGGCGTCCTGTTCTGTCTGTGAGGTTGTGTCAGACTGCGCTGTATCTGCAGGAATCAGTCAACGTTCTGTTGTAATGTCAGTGAGGTGGCAAATGCAGGAACAGGAAACAAACTCGGGGAAAGCTGGAAACAGTGAACCCCAAGCAGCTTGTATGCAAAGAGAAACCAGTTAACACTCGTGTCAGGGGTCTCTCTGAAAGCAGTTCTGAGGGGAGATACTTTAACTGGTTTTCCACATACTCTGTTTTGCCTGGATGAGTATTCCTAGCATTTCCTGTTTTTGTTCCGTCCTTCGGCTGTTCTGTCGCTGACAGGGATCGGCATGGAAGTTGATGATTGTCTGATGGAAGAATCCCGCCATCAGCGTCCGGATTTATTCATTTCATCCAGACGAGACGCGGAGGACGCTGGTAGAAAATGTTCCATCCAGTATTAACTCTGAGGAGGTAGTTACCCGGTTTTAGCTTTCCGCTGCCTCTTCACATTTCGCTCATCAGTAAGGAATCGGTATTCAGATAATATGGACTTTATTGTACTGTGTAAAATACTCCTTTTCAGACTCCCCGAGCTCTGTGCCCTCTCTCGACCCTCCCACCGCTAAATGCAACATTAAAATGGAAATATTACAGGGTCCCCTGTTGCATGCTCACAGTCTGAACACGGAGAAGTGGGATGATGTAATGGTCATGTGAGTGGGATGATCATCCAAGCACAGACTTGGAGTGACCGTGCTTGACCGTGGAGTGACGGCGTGTTCCGAACCGTATTTAAACCAAGCCGCGGTTTGTGATGCAGTTCTCATTTTTTATTTTTTGTACAACGTTGTTGTTACCGGTCGGATGTGTGGAGACTCCACCGGTTTTGTTTGTTGCACGTTTATTTTTCCCTTACAGTCCAGTATCAGAGAGTTAAGGCATTACCGGAGTTATCCGAATTCAAATGGTTGGATAACGTTAATGTCGTTCAGCGTCTTGGGAATGATAGACCTTTTTCTTTTTACTTCGTTCAGGAATTGGTAGGTATGTCGTTTCGAGACTAGATTGTTCAAACTTCGCGGTGCTGGCATTTAAATCCCTAGCGCCCGCCCTCTCCGGGCGGAAATGACATCGGTTGTGCATTACCAAATTCTCCCCCCGCGCTCAGGCTATTTGTGAGCCGGTTCGCCTGCGCAGAAAGTGGGTCACCACAACATGCACATTTGAGTTGAACCCCTGCAAGGTCAGGAAGGTTTGTCCAGTGACCACCCTCCAGTCAAAAGGTCAGTTCCTTTTATTCCCACGTGATTTCTTCGAACAAGGCATCTACTGGCTGTGGGATCGGTAGATCGTCGATACTTCAAAGGAATCGCTTGTTTTGGGGAAGTCTCTCCTTACTGACTGTATAAATCACATGGACTTTTGAATTTATCACTTTAAGTCTGGGCTTGGATGAGAACTCGTTAGGAACGGTTTCTAAGTTTGAATGCTTGTGCCGCCTAACTGTTAACTTTCGGTTAGTCGTTTGTTTACTTTTCTAAGTTATGAGCAGAGGTTGATAATTGTTGGGATTTGTATTAAACCCGTCTCAGTTTCACAATCATTGCTGCTGCGGTCGTAACACCCCTCAAACTGCTGCACTGGCTTCTGCTCAGTATTTTCTCAGCTTGCTGTTCCCCGTCTCTTTTCCAGCGAACTTGGTGGCGATTGTGATCCTGTCCCGGGGAAGGTGCGGTCTCTCCAGATGTATTACTCGCTACCTGGTGGGAATGGCCGCGGCCGATCTCCTGGTCGTTATCTCCCATCCGCTGCTGAGGTGGACTGCAAAGATGTATTTTCCCCGATCATTCCTGCGGATCACTCCTGTGTGCAGATTCGGTCTCTGGTTGATTTTTGCGAGCACTGTGACTTCAGTCTGGCTGACTGTCGCTTTTACCGTCGATCGATTTGTGGCTATTTGCTGTGAGAAGCTGAAAACAAAATATTGCACCGAGAGAACGGCGGCTGTGGTTATCGGGACAGTGAGTATGCTGACCTGCTTGGAGACTGTCCCCTGGGGATTTATATACGGGCCTGTTGAAATAATCGATGGTGTTCCCTGGGGTTGTGTTCATACACCGAGATACAGGAGCTCTCCATCATGGGCGGCATTTGAGATGTTTCACCTCATTTTGTGTCCTTGTACCCCATTCTTTCTGATTTTGCTGTTCAATATCCTGACGGTCAGGCGGATTCTAGTGGCCAGTCGAGCCCGCCGGGGGCTCCGGGGACAAAAGAGTGGAGAGAATGACAAGGACAGGGAGATGGAGAACCGACGCAAATCCATCGTTTTGCTATTCAGCATAACAAGTAGTTTCTTATTGTTGTGGGCAACATACGTGGTATTTTATATCTACAGACGGGTTTCAAGGAGTTATACTAATTCTGCCACGGATCCAGGTTACATCACAGGCCACACAGCGGACATGCTGCAGATTCTCAGCTCCTGCACCAACACGTGTATTTACGCCCTGACTCAGAGCAAATTCCGAGAGGAACTAAAGAATGCGGTGAATTACCCGTTGAATCGGATTTTGAAACTCATAAAGTGTTCGAAATAAATGCTGTAAAAAAATTACAATTCAGCTGCCTTCATGCTCCCTATTCTATCGCCCAACATGAAAAACAATGTGATGAACAGAGTAACAAAACAAACATGCATTCGCTCGAAATACTAAACGGCACGCACAAAATCAGATCCCGATGAAGGGTCTCGCCACGAAATGTCGACTCTTTACTCCTTTCTCACACAAAATGCTGGAGGAACTCAGCAGGCCAGGCAGCATTTATGGAGAAGAATGAACTGTCCACGTTTCGGGCCGAGACCCTTCATCAGAGTCCTGTCAACTGTACACACTATTCCCGTTTTGTGTGTGGTGCCTCAGAGTTACAAAACAGCTGTTCACAGCTGATCCCGACGGCATCACCGGCCTCACCATTCCAGAGAAATCCCCTTTATATCTCACGTCCTGCCCTGTTAAATTGAAGCTTGAGGCGAACCTGTTTCCCCGCTTCCCGGTTCTGACAAAACAGCCCGATCTTGGAGTTTAGTTTTGTCTGCAGCAACCACTCCTGCTCCCGTCAAAACCCGTCCTTTCCTTCACCTTCTTTTTCTGCTCCTTCTCTACTTGCAGGTTTCCCTTCTCACTGCCAACTTGAACTTTCTTCCTGTGAGAGACTTTTCCTGTTTTACAATTGAAGACAAAGTACCGTTACGTTCACTCGTCTCTCAGTGCGAGATAGAGAGATGGAGAAAGTGAGCGCGAGCCGGAGACAACGCAAGGGCTGAGGGCGCGAAGGGGAATGATAAATAGCTAAAGATTCCAGGGCAACGTCAAATAGCAATGGGCGAAGAGGATAACCTTGCCTAGTGCCGCCAAATAACCGAAAACAAAATCTTATATTATTGGTAAGTACCGAAGCCATAGGGGCATAATATATCAATTTAACCCAAGATATAAATTACAAACTAAAATTAAATTTCTCAAGCGTGGTAATTAAGTATGGCCGTTCAACTCTATCGAATGCTTTCTCGGCATCCAATGAGATGACTCATTCTGGAATTCTAGATGAGGGAGTATAAACAATATTCATCAATCTCCTAATATTAAAGGACAAATAGCGGTTTTTAATAAACCTGGTCTGATCGACCGAGATACTTTGAGGCAATACATTCTCCAATCTAGTAGCCACCATTTCCGCCTCCTGTCCAGGGGTGCTGCATTTACCTGATGTGCAGGTTCGAGATTCCCCCACGTGGGACCTCGGGGAATTGCACAGACGCGAAGAGGCCCGGGGGGGGGCGTTCCTCAGTCTGGGACACCAGTGTCCCGGAGTTTGCATTTTTCCGGAGAGAATCTTTTTGCTCCCTTTGCAGAGGACGGTGCATTCGGCAGCCTGGCCGATATAATGATGTTAAATGGACAAATCCCTCGGCAGTGACCCTGGATCTGCAGCGATCCCGGACACGGCCCTGCAGTGTGATTTGATAATCATCGGTTCCACGATGCAGAGTGACGGTGAGAAACGGGACTGATTATTCAACCGGTCACTTGTTGTCGCCAGTCAGTTGAATCGGAGGCAACTTATTTATTCCTGCACGTTGGCAGCTCACACATTGTTTAATTTACATTTGTCATGATGGAATCAATAAACCGCTGCAACTTCCTGTCCTGGTGCCGGACTCGAGTTTTATTTGAGGTTTCTGCTGCCCCCCGCACCCTGTGCACTGCAACAGTGGGTCGGAGCTCCTCACACTGACACAGTCGCGTCTCAGCTCCAGGCTGAGGGAGGTCGAACTGGCGGCGTCTGGGTGCCCAGGATCTCATATCCACCAAAGCCCCTTACTTGCTAAATGACCCTCTCCTGCCCCCCGCTGACAGTTAAAATCGATGAGATTCCACCCTGCAACCGGTTAATATCAACCGTGAGTACACTGAGGTCCCAAGTACGAGAGGGATGGGGGATGAAATATCGGCGTCAGACACGGAGTGAAGCTCCCTCCACACCGTCCCATCACACACTCCCGGGGTCAGACACAGAGTGGAGCTGTTCTGATAGCGTTGGGTGAAATCGAGAAAAAACTGCTTCATGAAGGTCGTGAGTTACTTGGAGTTGGTTTGAAACGTCTCTTGGACATCTAATTGAGCGGCTGGTTTAGTGTGGAAGCTTCGTTTGGAGTTTGTCTGCCAGTTTGGACTGGGTTCGTTGACGGTTGGGAACAGCGTAGCTCCCAGCTGTGGCCGCTGGCAACTCGCCAGGAAGCCGGGTCTCTCCAAAAACCGGAGACAAACGCTGTCGTTCCCCCACTGACATCGGGACAACCTCCTTCCATCTTTATCGTCGTGACTCTCGTTTGGTGCAGGCGCCGAAGCATCGTTTGAGACGTCTCAACCTCTCACGGCCTGGAAGTTCTGCAGGACTAACGGAGCCTTTCCTGGCGTTGGAATTTCTGGCACTGAGCCAGCAAGGTACTGTGCAGTACAAACTTTTCCCGCCAGTCACTCAACTCGCTCCAGGATTGTATAAGCAGCACCACCACCGTATCATTCTCGATTCGGACACAGAGATAACATGCCGGACTGGTCTACAGGGAGTCGCAGGCCTTCGGGGAGTTATGCAAAGGCGGCTGCCCCTCCAGCCTCGGACAACGCCCTGTTTTGGTCGGTGAAAGTGGAACGCGGGGTGCAATGTATTTTGCGTCCTGGAACTACCCTGGAAAAGTGCGCGGAGGCTATGGAGGGCTTGTTGGGGAGAGATGGTGTTTTGGCCACTGAGAAAGAGTTCGGGAAGGCGGTGTTTTACCTGAGGAATGATGAGTTGGTGCATCGGGCCCTCAGTAGGGGGATCACGGGGGAAAACATCTTTTTACAGATGGAGCTAGTGACAGCTCCCACACAACGCATCGTCCTCGGTAACGTAAGGCCTTTCATCCCCAGTGAGGACCTACTTCCCGCACTGGCCCGCTTGGGGCAAGTACGGTCAGAAATAACTGCCATCAGGCACAAGTTCAGGAGGCGCACCCTCCGTACCGTAATCTCTTTCCGGCGACAGGTATTCATTCAGCTGGAAAAGGGGGCCGAAGTTGAGGGCCGGTTTACTGTCCGGCACGAGGGGGTAGATTATCAGGTGTATTGGAGCTCTGAGCGCCCACGGTGCCATGCGTGCGGGGAGGTGGGGCACTTTCGGAGGGACTGTCCTAGTACCCGAAAACCCAGGGAGTCCACTTCGGGAACTAGTGCCCCTGCTAGCTCTGCCCCGATCCCATTCCTGCTCCTACACCTGTGCCGGCCCCTGACCCTGTCTCTATCCCTGTCCCCATTCCTACACCTGTGCCGGCCCCTGACCCTGTCTCTACCCCTGTCCCCATTCCTACCCCTGTGCCGGCCCCTGCTCCTGCCCCTGCCCCGTCTCTACCCTGTCCCTATTCCTACGTCTGTTCCAGTCTCTGCTCCTACCCCTGTGGATCAGGTGGGTGATCCTGAGGCTACGTGCAGGGAGGTTCAGGCGAGGGACGGGGTGGAGCCTTTGCGGGGAAGGAAAGTGAGGAAGAAATCCAAACACATGAAGAAGTCGGCCCCCGAGACCGCAGAGCTCACACCCATTTGCCCTGAAGTGGAGCGGGAGGCTCGGGGAAGTGCACAGTCGGGCGGGGTGATGGAAGCGGAGAGTAACGCTCCATCGGTGAATCCCGCATCTGTGTGATCCTCCGGCTTGAAGAGGAGAAGGGAATGTTCCCCCAAGAGGGCAGGGAATGTAGATGCGGGGGAGTCCCAGAAAGGGGTGGGAATCCGGGTGGAGGTTGTGTCTAACCCTGAATCCCCAGACATAGTCACCAGTCCTGTGGTAGGTGGAGTGGTTGTGCAGGTAGCTAGTGCTAGGCCGATTTGCACAGCTAAAACAGACTTGGAGCCCTCCACCCAGGACTTAGCAGTAAGCGCCTCCCTGGAGGCAAGTGTATTAAACATTATGAGCGGAGAGGAGACCAAGCTCGCTCACTGTCAGCATCAGGCTGCCGGTAAATCCCTTGGACCAGAGCTGCTGGGGTCCCCTTCATACCTGTCTCCTGGGGAGGGTGATATAACCTGCATGCCGACCCCATCAACTAATGGCCTGCAGGGAGTATCTGGGGGTTTTCCCTCCATCGTCGCAACTGTGGATAAGATTGCCACGTATTAGAACACACGAGGAGGAAGATGGGGAATCTGTCTGCAGTGAGGGGTTGGAGGGAGACTCTTTTGATAGCGAGACAATGGACATCCTCACCCCTCCTGAGAAATCCTCAATTATACCTGTGAAGGAGTTCAGAGAGTTCATTCTCACCTCTGAGGGTGCAAAGCATCGGCCTAAACTAACCTCGCTTCGCTGGTCTAGCATGCCGAGGCAGGTGAAGTCCCTGTGAGTCATCCTCAGACGGAAGGGGAAGGGGAAGAGGAATGCTGTGTCGGGGAATGACAGGCGGCAGCTGAAATCCTTTCTGGATGACCTGGTGAGGGACATCAGAGAGGGAAGCAGCCTCGTTCCTTCGGGAGACGGTGGGTCACAGGGTGGCGTTGGCACCACTCGGGCCCGGAAAGAAAAGAGCATTCTTGCATTCTTTCTGGATAGTGCGACTGAGGGCGCCTCCGCTCTCACTGGGAAGGGTACTGGTGCTGAGGCCCAGTCTGCTCCCAACATGAAGCTCACTGTAGCTGGTCTAAATTTTAATGGTAGCAATGGTTCTCTCCGAAGATAAAACACTCTCGCAGTCTTCAGCGATGGGATATATACGGTGAGTTTCCTGTAGGGAACCCATACCATCCCGGGGGACGAGTCCGCTTGGCCCCTGGAGTGGCAGGGAGGGGTATACATGAGCCACCTCAGCTCCAGCTCTAGCGGGGTGGCGATCCTGTTGGCCTCGACCTTCCAGCCGGAAATGGTAAAAGCTCAGGATGTCGAGCCCGGCCGCCTGCTTCATCTGGCTGTGCGCCTGGATGGTGAAACTCTGCATTTCATCAACATGTACGCCCTGAGGGGCGGGGTGATGCGGATGCGCCTACTCCCTATTCCGTCAGCTGTCCACTCTACTGAGCTCCATGGGTCCTGGGGGTGGGGACTTCAAATGTACCTTCGAGGTGGAGAACCTCTGCAGCCTCCAGCGCGACACAGCGTCGGCAAAGAAGCTAAAGGAGTTAGTCGGCCCCTTTGACTTGGTGGACGCCTGGCGGGATCTACATCCTGACTCCGGAGCCTTCTCGAGAAGGTCTAGAGGTGGAGATTCCCGAATAGACCGCCTCTGTGTCTCTCAAGCGTACAGCTCCCCCGCGACGGCAACCTGCATGCGGCAAATGTCGTCCTCGAACCATCACCTTGTGTGGATGGAATTTGCTCCTCGGCACTCTGAGGTGGGGCCGGCTGGTGGAGTCGTGGCATCAGCGCCAGACTCCGGAGAGAAGGGTCCCGAGTTCGAATTCAGCCACTCCTGTGCATGCTTTCCATGGGTTCAGCGTCGAGCTGGCCACTCGACCTCGGAAAACAAAACTGGAGAATGCTACAGAAACGCCACAGGATGACCAATCACCAGCATGATCGGAGCAGAAAGCTTGTCATGGCGGCGCCCCGATTGAGCGGTTTGAGAGAGCGTTGCTGGACCTAGTGTATCGGAGGGGTCGTGACTGTCACGCGACAGCACTGCTCACCACCCGGTCGGAAGGCACGTCACCTGCCAATCAAGGTTTGACCCCTCCTCGCCCATCAATACACTGTTACGAACCCGCAGGTCTCGTTCACTGTGGACTGTCACTTAACAGAGCGCTTCAGTGAGGCAGGACTATGATGTTGTTCACTGACCGACTCGCAGCTTGTTTACCTTTAAAACAAGGACACAGACAGTCACCATCAGGAGTCGGAAGAGGAGAGAAAGAGAGAGGAGCGAACCTGGAAAAGGTAGCAGTTCCAGCTTGTCGAAGCTGGGGATTTGGAACTCTGCTACACCCACAAGGGTGGGGTGATCATCGATCCGGTGCACATCGGATGTGTGGCTGTCACTCCGTATAATCCAAAGGAGTGGATTTGGGAATGTCCTGTGAGGCGACTCGAAGTTAACCCTTGCCTGGGTGTGTGATGTGGTAACCCCTTGAAGACGGCATCCCTGTGACAGATCACTCTGGTGGTCATTCGTGTGTGGGGTTGGAACGGCTCGACGGAGGATCTTCCACCACCGATATTTATTAATTACCACCGTGGAACCCGAGGAATTCGGCGCAATTGCCTTCTCTCTACGTTTTACCCTGGATTACAATATCTCTCTCCCATCATTTACTCCGTGGATGAACTGAACTTCCATGCTTTCCCATCTCAAGACTCTAAGCCTTGTTCCGCCGAGCTCAATAGTTTGGGAGTTATATTTACACACACCTACACATAACACTGTTAACTTCTGTTCATCTTGGTTAAGTTGCTATATTATCAGTAGATACTAATAAAGATAGTAGTTTTAACATCCGGGCGCTCCAGTGACCACTGCCGATGGTGCCGCTAAGCTGGGGGCTCCCTGGACTTTGAACGGGACCCGCTGGGTTTGCAGCCACCGCGCCTACCCGTGTCTCCCCGCGAGCTGGTCCGGTTGCTGCTTTCCAGCATATGTGCCATATGTGGTGCCCTTCATCCACCCCCTGAACGATCTGGGGGTGCACCCGACACACAGCGGCCAGCGGAACAAGTGGGCCATCACGGAGGCGGAGAGGTTCTGGTTGATAGCTTCTCCCAGATACGGCACGGCCCGATTGTCCCGTGAGGTGATCCCGATGACCAGTGTGCTCGGGACGCCGGCCAACGAGACGGCAGTGGCACTGCCACACACCGAAGATGCCCTCACCCGACGGCGGCAGAGCTGGCGGCCGTCAGGATGGTCACCCTGCAGAATCGACAGGCCCCGGATTACCTGCTGGCGGCCGCCAGGATGGTCACCCTGCAGAATCGACAGGCCCCGGATTACCTGCTGGCGGCCGCCAGGATGGTCACCCTGCAGAATCGACAGGCCCCGGATTACCTGCTGGCGGCCGCCAGGATGGTCACCCTGCAGAATCGACAGGCCCCGGATTACCTGCTGGCGGCTGATGGTGGTACCTGTGCAGTGATTGGTAAGGAGTGCTGCACGTTTACCCCTGACGTGTGGAGCAACATCACCCACTTGGCTGCTCACATTCGGGACTCGGTGGCTAAAATTCAAACATCGAGGGACCAGCTTCTCCGGCACGACACCTCATGGGGAAACTGGTGGCCGTTTGGGTCCCTGGGCAACTGTCACCCACTGGTCGATTGCATTCATTCTCGGTATCATCGCTGTGTGTATATTATGCTGTGCTTGCCAAACTATTCAGAGCACGTCCGCCTTTTTTCAGGCCTGTACAGTCACATACAGCGTTAACCTTAGAAATAGTTGAGTGTAAGACTTCCATTAAGATATATCACTTTCCTTCTCACTGTGTTACATGTAATGTTTGGCGAGTGGCGTGGATCCGAGTTATGGATTTTATTGGACGGGGTCGTGACTGTCACGTGACACCACTGCTCACTTCCTGGTCGGAAGGCACGACACCTGTCAATCAAGGTTTGACCCCTCCTCGCCGATCAATGCACACCCCAACATTGGCCCCTTTAATTAGCCTTGTACTTGGCCTCGAGCAATTGGCCTTTGTAATCGGCTTAACTCTGCTGGTACCGAGCCATTAGCCCCCCTGGGAATTACCGGGGCGGGACCCTCCAGCCCTGCTGCACTATAAAGTGTGCCACGTGTGCTGGACCCTTTCCCTTTGCCATCTCCGAGGGACCACCCTGCTTCACTCCAGGCTGAGAACCGTGGAATGGCGCTGGAGAACTTGTTGGTGAGCTGTGCATTGAATAGGGTTGGGAGCGTCGATTAGTGTCCCGAATAGCACAGAGCCGAGCCTGCACTCGGTCAAGGTGGCGCATATCGCATTGGTTGTGTGGGTGTGGGCGTGTGTACTTTCTTCACAGGCGATTTTCCCACGTTCGATAGTAATTGTCCGTGTGTGTTTTATTGCAAATCCGATTTCCCCCCGACTGCTGTAAATTGTGTGCATGTTGCTTCAGTTGCCATTTTCCCACGTTTGCCTTCTGTAAGTAAAATACTTTTCTACCAAGACTGTGTGTCCAAAGTCCTTGCCTTTGAGATCTACCGAATCTGTTTCCCCACTTACAACAATTGCTCAGCCAATTTACATTTTCTACGTTCATGCGATATGGGTGTTTAATCAGTTTGGCTTGACCAATATCTACATCATGTACTGCGACCGTGGTTTCCTTGGGAACATCGAGAAATAAATCTTTAAACTTCAGAATTAATTCCTTCAGCTGGTGTTGTTGCTTTGGCTGCAGATGAGCCAAATTGTTATCAATGTTTTCTAGAACCACCGAGTTCATTAGCCTAACTGGGACCACGGTTGGCTTGTGAAAAGTCTCAGACGAGTCAATTGTTTCATTCTCAGGGTTACCAGATTCATATGTTTTGACAACAACACTCACAGATGGTGCCTGCTTGTCAAAATAAGGCTTTATCATATTTATGTGTACCACCTGTGTTAGTTTACATCAGTCGGGTGTTTCAATACTATAATTCACATAATTAATTTGAGAGACTATTTCATACGGTCTGTTGAATTTCACCTGAAGTGGATTCGTCAACATTGGAAATAATGTTGCTTACCTTATCCCCCACCTGGTATTTTCTTTTGCAAGCCCGCTTATCAAACCAACACTTCATTTTGTTTAGAGAAATCTTTAAGTTTGTCTCGCTAGACTACAGGCTTGGTGTAGTTTATTTTTGAACTTCAAAACATAGTCTATCAAGTTAACATATACATCCTCATCAATCCACTGTTCCATTAACAAGGGCAAAGGTCAACTCACTCTGTGACCAAATACAAGTTCAAATGGAGTAAAGCCCAGTGATTTTGTACCGACTCTCTTACTGCGAACAAAAGTAAATGTATTCCTTCATCCCAGTCTTTTCCATTTTCAACATTTTAATGTCATAATCATTGTTTTGAGGGTAGAATGAATTTTTTCTAAAGCCCGTTGTGATTCCGGTTGGTATGCAGACGATGTAATTTGTTTAGCTCCCAGTTCTTAAACTACCTGCTGGAATAATCCAGATGTAAAATTACTTCCGTGTTCAGACTGGATTTCTTTAGGCAAACCAGAAAAGGTAAAAAACTTGGCAAGAGCTTCGCCACAGTTTTAGCTTTAATATTTCTGAGAAGTATTGCCTCTGGGAATCTGGATGTAGTACACATTATAGTTAGCAAATACTGATGGCCAGCTTTAGTCTTTGGCAATGGGTCAACACAATCCACCATAAATTTTGAAAACGGTTCACCGAATGCAGGTATAGACCACAGTGGGGCACTGGGGTGACCTGATTAGGTTTACCCACAACTTGACAAGTGTGACAGGTTCTGCAAAAGCTCACAACATCTTTCCTCAGATTAGGCCAGTAGAACTATTTCATAATCCTGTTTACAGTTTTATTCACTCCAAAATGGCCACCTGAGGGCAGAAAGTTAAACTTTCAGCCCTATAAACTTTACGAACTACAACTTGGTGAACAATTGCCCATTCCTCACTCACTGGTATAGCAGGTGGCCTCCACTTCCGCATTAACACACCATCCTTGAGATAATACCCTAGTGGCACTTTCTTAATCTCATCATCTGAGAGAGCTGTTTCTTTTAAAGCTTCAATCTCGGGGTCTCGGTTCTGTTCTGCTATAAACTCGTCTGCGTCGGCAGACTTTTTAGCCATACTTCACGTTACTGCGCAGGAAGGATAAATGTTAAAATCCATCTGTGGGTTGTCAGTGGTTGGCATAGTTGTTAACTGCACTGCAGGAACAACTTTACCATCTGCCAGGTCATTCCCTAACAACAAACTAACATCTTCCCCCAAATACGTCTTTATGTCATCAGGGATGCACCATTTCAATTCATCAATTAAAACCAATTCTTTCAAGCTGTTAAAATC
The DNA here is from genome assembly GCF_048418815.1 of Hemitrygon akajei. Classification (NCBI taxonomy): domain Eukaryota; kingdom Metazoa; phylum Chordata; class Chondrichthyes; order Myliobatiformes; family Dasyatidae; genus Hemitrygon; species Hemitrygon akajei. The sequence continues at coordinate 2,034,602 of NW_027331934.1, read as the reverse complement.
ATCAGTCACATTTTTACATGTGCACCAGTGGTCAAAACACACAAACTTCTCAGAAGCAAATTCCTTATAAGTCTGGTTCACAGATTTCCTCAGATTTCTAAACTTTTGCCTGTATGATTCTGGTGCAAATTCGTAAGCTTTGAGCACAGCCTGTTTCACTATGTCATAATCAGCTGCTTCATCAAGTTTCAAAGCAGAATAGGCTTGCTGAGCCTTCCCCTTAAATTACACTTTGTAAGAGAATAGGCCAACCCTCTTCTGGCCACATTAAACTCTGAGCAACCTTCTCAAAATGCTGAAAGTATTTATCAACCTCTGCGTCATCAAATGGAGGGACCAATTTAACTTCCCAACTGGCCTCAAATTTATCACCAGAGACTAACGCTAGACTCTTTTGCTGCAACTTCTATCTTTTCCAGCTCGAACAGCTTCTGTCTTTCTGTTTCCTCCCTCTAATTTTCTGCCTCTTCTCTGTTTTTCTGCTTCTCGAGCCTCAAACTGCCTCTCCCTTTCTGCAGCCTCCAGCTTTAATTTTTCTCACTTGTACTGCTCAAGCTCACTAGGTTTACTTTCAGGAAAAACCTCCAACTCCTCCACTTTAAACACACCATCAAATTCATAATGTTCAGCTATTAGGCTCTGCAACTGTGCCCTCCTCATTGTCAATTTCACCTTAGCAAGTTTTAACCTTCTAGCAAAGCTCAACAACTCAATTCTTCTGGCGTCCTCTAATGCCTCAGAGGTTGGTTATTCCAGACATCTATCAGCATCCATTGTTGCTGATTTTCCACACACAAATAAATCAAAAGGGATGAAATTGATAATTAATCAATATGCCCCAAAATCTGTTCATATCCAGGACACAGGCCCCAATTTTGTTACGAATCACAACGTTTTACAAACGAACCAGCAGCAATAGACTATACCTGGAGTCTGTTTTTGATGTTAAAACTATCTTTATTAGAACCTACTAGTAATTTAGTAACTTAAGTAAGATAAAAGTTAACAGTGTTATCTGTATATACGTGTGTAAATAAAACTCCCGAACTATTGAGCTCGGGGGAAACAAGGCTTGGAGTCTTGAGGTGGTAAAGTATGAAAGTTCAGTTCAATCACGGAATAGGTGACGAGAGAGATATTTGTAATCCAGGGTAAATGTTGAGAGAAGGCAATTATGTCGGATTCCACAGGTTCCATGGTGGTAAAACGAGAGAACAGTCACTGTAGATTTTATTTGTTGTCTTTCCAAACCCACATACGATTTATCACCGAAAGTGACTTGTCACAAGGGGATTCGTCTTCAAAAGAATTACCACACCACATCCAGGCAAGGGTTAACAAATCAGTGGTCTTTACAGGATACCCAAAATCAGATCCATTCCTATGGATCAAACGATGTGACAACCGCACATTCGATGTACGGTGAATCGATAAATAATCCACCCTTGTGGGCATAGGTAAGTTCCAAACAGTGACCCTTGGCCACTAGTTCACTTGTTTCAATCCTTCCATTTTGCCTCCTTCATCTCCGTCTGTCTCTGAGTGTCTGTGTCCTTGGTTAAAACTATACAAGCTGTGAGCGATGTAAACAAGCTGCAAGTCAGACTGATTCACCTTCTTAATCTCTCTCTCTTAAAATGACAGTCCATAGCAAATGAAACTTAGGGAATCATAACTATGGCCACTCCCCATTGTGAACTGACTGGTGAGCCAGTAGTTGGGGCGACTGAGTGAATCCCTTCCCACAGACTGAGCAGGTGAATGGCTTCTCCCCAGTGTGAACTCGCTGATGACTCTGTAGGTGGGATAACCGAGTGAATCTCTTCCCACATTCTGAGCAGGTGAACGGCTTCTCCCCAGTGTGAACTCGCTGATGATTCTGTAGGTTGAATGACCGAGTGAATCTCTTCCCACAGACTGAGCAGGTGAATGGCTTCTCCCCAGTGTGAACTTGCTGATGTTTCTGTTGGGTGGATGAATCAGTGAATCCCTTCCCACAGACTGAGCAGGTGAACGGCTTCTCCCCAGTGTGAATTCTTTGATGAATCTGCAGGTGGGCTGACTGAGTGAATCCCTTCCCACATTCTGAGCAGGTGAAGGGCCTCTCCCCAGTGTGAACTCGCTGATGATTCTGTATGTTGGTTGATTGACTGAATCTCTTCCCACAGACTGAGCAGGTGAACGGCTTCTCCCCAGTGTGAACTCGCTGATGTCTCTGTAGGTTGGATAAGTGAGTGAAGCACTTCCCACAGGCTGAGCAAGTGAACGGCCTCTCCCCAGTATGAACTCGCTGGTGACTCTGTAGGTGGGATGACTGAGTAAATCCCTTCCCACAGACTGAGCAGGTGAATGGCTCTTCCCCAGTGTGAACTCGCTGATGTACCTGCAGGGTGGATGAATGAGTGAATCTCTTCCCACATTCTGAGCAGGTGAACGGCCTCTCCCCAGTGTGAACTCGCTGGTGTCTCTGTAGTTGGGACGACTCAGTGAATCTCTTCCCACATTCTGAGCAGCTGAATGGCTTCTCCCCAGTGTGAACTCGCTGGTGTTTCTGTAGGCTGGTTGAATCAGCGAAACTCCTCCCACATTCTGAGCAGGTGAATGGCTTCTCCCCAGTGTGAACTCGCTGATGTCTCTGCAAGTGGGCTGACTGAGTGAATCCCTTCCCACATTCTGAGCAGGTGAACAGCTTCTCCCCAGTGTGAACTCGCTGATGTCTCTGTAGGTGGGATGACACAGTGAATCCCTTCCCACATTCTGAGCAGGTGAATGGCTTCTCCCCAGTGTGAACTCGCTGATGACTCTGTAGGTGGGATGACACAGTGAATCCCTTCCCACATTCTGAACAGGTGAACGGCTTCTCCCCAGTGTGAACTCGCTGATGACTCTTTAGGTGGGATGACACAGTGAATCTCTTCCCACATTCTGAGCAAGTGAACGGCTGCTCCCTGGTGTGAATTCGCTGGTGAGCCATTAGGTCAGATGACTGAGTGAATCCTTTCCCCAATAATACAGCAGCTGACCAGCCTCTGTCCAGTGTGGTGTGAACTGACTGGTGTGTCCCAGGAGGGAAAACTGAATGAATCCTTTCTCACACACAGAACAGGTGAATGGCCTTGCCTAGCGTGAACTTGCTGATGTACCTTCAGTTGAGATGACCGAGTGAATCACTCCCCACAGTCTGAGCAGCAAGGATGGTCGATTGAATCCCTTGCTCCACTTCTTGAATATCTAGACAGAGACAATAAAACTGGCGTGTCGTGTTTAAGCTTCCTGGAGACAAATTCCTTCTCGGTTTTAACCTGTAAAAGGATTTACAAAAACCATCAATGGGTTTAGGGCATTTCAGATGAGATTACATGATTTGCCAAGGTTTGATCTGGTATCACACCATTACAGTGTGGTTCAACCCAAGCTGGACAGAGATATATTATCTCCTGACTGGGCAGAGTGCTGGTATGTGGAATGACCATCAATTCTCTGATGCTCTTCCTGTCTCCATACGAATGGGACATTTCTGCCATCTCCAATTTGTACCCTCGCTCAGTTTGTCTCTCTCCATTGGTATTATTCCCTGTTCCTGCTGAGCTGCATGGGTGCCTGGCCCCACAGTAACTGAAACAGTATCACATAAATTGTTTTTCTTGACGTGCAACTGGGATGTTCTTTTATGTATTATTAACTTAAAGTGCCACAGTTTTAATGCCAGATAAAAAATTCCTGCTGAGATGAATTGTTGGTCCACACGTCTGATAAAAGTACTTAGAGAGAATGTTTGTATTATTTCAGGTTCTTGTCACAGTCATAGAAAATTAAAACACTGAAACAGGCCCTTTAGGCCATCTAGTTTATGCAGAACTATTTAAATTGCCCACTCCCATACCCTTACCATCCAGGTACCTACACGAACCTCTTAAATGTTGAAATCGAGCTTGCATGCGCCACTTGTGCTGGCTGCTCATTCCACACCCAGATGACTGTCTGTGTGAAGAAGTTTCCCCTCCTGTTCCCCTTAACGTTTCACCTTTCACCCTTAACCCATGGCCTCTGGTTGTAGTCCCATCCCATCTCAGTGGAGAAAGCCAGCTTGCATTTACACTATCTATGCCACTCTATCAAAATCAAATCTCCCATCAATCTTCTACATTCCAACAAATAAAGTCCTGATCTGTTCAATCTTTCATTAAAACCCAAGTCCTCCAGACCTGGGAACATCCTTCTGAATTTTCTCTGAACTCTCTAAACCTCTTTTACATCTTTCCTGTAGGCAGGTGACCAAAACTGCACACAATACTCCAAATTAGGCCTCACCAATGTCTTCTGCAAGTGAACATAAAATCCATCTATTGTCAGTACTTTAGTTCATGAAGGCCAATGGGCTAAAATCTTTTTTTCTATCACTATCTAACTGTAATACCACTTTCAGTGAATTAAGGGCTTGTATTCCCAGGACCCTTTCTTCTACAACACTCCTCCGTGCCCGATCAGTCACTGTGAAAGACCTCCCTTGGTAGGTCAGACCAAAGTGCAACACCTCACACGTGTCTCCATTAAATTCCATTTTCCATTTCTCAAACCATTTTCCCAGCTGGTGCAGATCGCACTGCAAGCCATGATAATCTTCCTCACTGTCCACTACACCACCAGTCTTGGTGTCATCCACAAATTTGCAGATCCTGTTAACCACACTATCATCCAGATTACTGATATAGATGACAAACAACAACTGATCCAGCGCTGATCCCTGTGCAACCACTAGTCAGAGGCCTCCAGTCAGAGAGGCAACCACCTGCTACCACACTCTGGCTTCTCCCAAAGACAGTGTCTCATCCGATTTACTATCTCATCTTGAACGCTGAGTGACTGAACCTTCTTGACCAACCTCCCATATGAGACTTTGTCAAGTGCCTTGCTAAAGTCCATGTAGACAACATCCACTGCCTTGCCTTCATCCACTTCCCTGATAACTTCCTCAAGAGACTCTGTGAGACTGGTTAGACATGACCTACCATGCACAAAGCCATGCTGTCTATACTTAATCAGTCCACATCTATCCAAATACTTATATATCCGGTTCCTGCACATAATAACGTTCCAAGGACTTTCCTACTAGTGATGTCAAGCTCACCAATGTACAATTTCTCAGTTTATTTTTTACAGCCTTTCTTGAACAGCAGAACAACATCGGCTGTCCTCCAATCCTCCAGTACATCACCTGTCACTTACGATTATTTAAATATCTATGCTTGTGCCCTGACAATTTCTGCACTTGTCCTCCGCAGGATCCTGGGGAACAACTTATCAGGCCCTGGGGATTGATCCACACTAACTTGCCGAAAGACAGCGAACACCACCACCTCTGTAATCTGTACAGGGTCCATGAAGTTGATGCTGCTTTACCTCACTTCTACAGACTCTGTGTCCATCTCCTGAGTCAACATGGATGCAAAAAAAATCTCCCACATCTATTTTGTCTCCTCATATGGATTACCATTCTGATCTTGCAGAGGATTAATTTTTTTTTCCATTGCAATCTTTTCGCTCTTAACATATCTGCAGAATCGCTGAGGATTCTCATTCACCTTGTCTGCTGGGGCAAATTCATGCCTTCTTTTATTTCTTTCATAAGTGCTCATTTGAATTTCCTGTATTTCATAAGTACCCCATTTGTTCCTATCTGCCTGTATCTGGTATGCACCTGCTTTTTATTGATCTGGGAGAGGAAAGCCAAAGGGGTGATAGAGCTCAATGCTGGGAGGTTGGAGTGGTTGGGGGTGGGGGAGGTTAAACTAAAGTTGTAGGGGGAATGGGAGCCTGAATAACAGAACAGAGAGTGGAGAGGTTGTGGAGACAGATGTTGTTCAGTCCTCAGACAAAGTCAGGAATGAAAAAATTGAGCATGGTGCAGTGAATATGCTGAGCCCTGTATATTTCAATACAAGGAGCAGCATAGGAAAGGCGGATGTGTTCAGGGTATGGATCAACACCTGGAATTATGACACTAGGATCTGGCAACTGTGGACTGGGACAGGCTGCTTTATGGCAAAGGTGTGCTTGTTAAATGGGAGGCCTTCAAAGCAAAATTTTGAAAGTACAAAGTGTGTATCTCCTTGTCAGAATAAAAGGTAAAGATTTATTTATTTTATTTCTTATGTGTTCTCTTGCATTTCTTATACTCCATAAGAAACTGCCTGCCTATCCCTGTTATGCAATTCCATTTTGTGCTTCACCAGGGTCTCAATATCTCTTGGAAAAAAAAGGTTCCCTACAGTTTCTAAGAAATGCAAGAGGACACATAAGACATAAATCAGGTTGGCTAAAAGAAGGCATGAAGTTGCTGTCACAGAAAAGGTGAAGGATAATCCTCAGGGATTCTAGTGATAGATTAAGAGCAAAAGGATTGCAAGGCACAAAGTTGGTCCTCTGGAAGACCGGAATGGCAATCCATGTGTGGAAACAAAGCAGATGGGGGAGATCTTAAATATTTTTTCATCTCTATCTACTCTGGAGATGGACAAAGGGTCTATGGGAGTGTAGAAAAGCGGCATTAAAATCGTGGACCCTGTACAGTTTAAAGAAGAGAAGTTATTTTGCTGTTCAACATTGAACACCATACATAGAAATCTACAGCCTATTCCTGGCCATTCAGCCTACAATGTTGTACCAACCATGTAGCTTACCCTAGAAACTGTCCAGATTTCCAATAGTGCATAGCCCTCTATTTTTCTAAGCTCCACGTACCTATCTAACAGGCTGTTAAAAGACCCTATTATATCTGCCTCGACCACCGCAACTGGCAGTGGATTTCATGCACGCACCACTCTCTGTATAGAAAAACTTACCACTGACAACCCTTTGGTATCTATTTCCAAGCATCTTAAATCTATGTCCCTTCATGTTAACCATTTCAGCCCTGTGGAAAAAACCTCTGGCTATCCACACATTCAATACCACTCATCATCTTATACGCCTAAAAAAGGCTTTAAATATAAGCACAGAAATTATACATTGCTTTGAGGATTTGTTAGAAGTATAGAAAATCATGAGGGTATAGATAGGGTAAATGCAAGAAACTTTTTCCACTGAGGTTGGGTGGGATGGCAACCAGAGGTCATGGGTAAGTGGGGAAGGTGAAAATTTAATGGGAACATTTGGAAAAGCTCTTTACTGAAATGGTCGTGAGAGTCTGAAATGAGATGCCAACATTGGTGCTGAATATGAGCTCGGTTTCACAATTCAGAGAAGTTTGATAGGTACCTGAATGGTAGAGGTATGAAGGGCGATGGTCCCAGTGCAGGTAGTTGCATTAGACAGCTTAAATGCTTTTTTCAGCATTGACTGCATGGGCCAAATAGCCCATTTCTGTACTGAACTTCTCCATGTTTCTATGACAGAGAAGCTGTCCAAACTTGCTAGGAAGGAAAAGTTAGGAGTGACAATGGAGCAGCAATGGCTGGAGTTTCTGGAGCTGGGAGCTGAGTGATCGATACATCCCAAAGGAGTAGAAGCATTAGAAAGGCAGGAGGACACAACTGTGGTTAAAATGAGAAGCCAAAGCCAACATAAAAGCCAAAGAGAGGGCAAACAAAAGAGCAAAAACTATTCAGAAACTTTTAGAAACCAACAGAAGACAACAAAAAAAAAGTCAGATGAGCTCAGTGAGTGCAATTATGATTAGTCATCCTTAATGGGTCTTGGTAGCACCCAACAGTCTGAGACATGTCGAGGAACAAAATATCCGGGGCCTCAATATCTCTTGAAACCCAAGGTTCACTGTACCAGTTACCTTTCAGCTTTTATTTTGGCAGGCACATACACATTCTACACCCTCAAAATTTCACTTTTGAAGGCCTCCCACTTGCAAGTACTCCGCTGCCAGGAAACAGCCTGTCTCAAACCACACTTGTCATAATCTTTCTGATACTATCAAAATTGACCTCTCTCCAATTTAGACTCTCAACCCGTGGTCCAGACCTCTCTTTTTCCATATTTACTTTGAATCTCATGGCATTATAATCAGGAATTTCTGTCACCACCCTGGATCATTTCCCAAAAGCTTATTGCACACTTCTACACCGGAGGTTTTATGTACTGATTAAGGCACATTTGACAAACTCTACCCCATTTAGTCCTTCTACAGTATGGGAGGCCCAGTCAGTATATGGAAAGTTAACATCACTTACTGAATCAACATTTGTTAATTGGCATGGTCTGCGATCTCTCTACAAATTTGTTCCTCTAAATCCCTCAGACTGTTGGGTGTAAACAAGCCCCTATAATGGCTACAATATCATAATTCCCTGTCCTGAGCTCATCTGGCTTTCCTACGATGCTTGCATTGTGATATACACAGCTCAGCACATTCATCACACTATGCTCAACCATTTGATTGCTGACTCTGTCTGCGGTCTGAACAACATCTGACTGGTGTCAAGAAAACAAACTCTCCCTCGTTGTCACACAAAAACAAATGAGCTGATTGTGGACGACAGGAGGAATGGAGACAGGATAACCCCTATTGACATCAATGGATCTGCGGTTAAGAAGGTGAACAGCTTTAAGTTCCTCGGCATAAACGTCACCAATCATCTCACATGGTCTGTATGTACCGGCTGTGTTGTGAAAAGAGCATAGCAGCACCTCTTTCACCTCAGATGTCTCTTTAACCTAAGGACTTTCTAGAGGAACACAATTGAGAGCATCCTGACTGGCTGCATAACTGCCTGGTATGGGAAGTGTCCTTCCCTTAATTGCAGGAAACGGCAGAGAGTGGTGCAGACAGCCCATCGCATCTGTAGATGTGAAATCCTCACACTATTCAGGACATTTACACAGACAGGTGTGTAAAAAGAGCCCAAAGGATATTAGGGTCCCAATTCACCACAACCACAAACTGTTCCTGCTGCTACCATCCAGGAAACGGTACCACAGCAAAAGGACCAACAGCTCCCGGGACATCATCTTCCACCAGGCCATCAGACTGATTAATTCATGCAGATACAATTGCATTTCTATGTTATATTGACTGTCCTATGTACAAACTATCTATTATAAATTACTATAAATTACACATTGCACATTTAGAAGGAGATGTAATGTAAAGTTTTCTACCCCTCATGTTTATGAAGTATTTATGTAATAAAGTCAATTCAATTCCATTCACCCTCTTCACTATCTGTTCTGTCATTGTGGCTCTCATTCTCTCTACAACTTATTTTAACCATATCACCCCCACCACCACGCTACATCTAGCAAGCCTAAGATATTGGTCGCCTTTTGTTCTGTCCGGCTAAATAACGAATCCCCTATCACCCCTTTGATTTTCCTCTGCCAGGTAATTCCCCCGACAACGCTTTCTAGAGGTCTACCTGTTGTTGTGGGGGATGGCCACAAGATTATTCAATGATGGCCATTTAACCTCATTCCCCTTCCTGACTCTCACCCAGTTTCCTGTGTCCTGCACCTTGGGTGTAACTCACCTCACTTCATGTCACATCCATCACCACATCCAACCGCCGGATGATCCGGAATTCGTCTACTTCAAGTTCCAACACCTTAAAGTGCCGGGTTACAAGCTGCAGCTGGATGCACATCTTCTAGGTGAGGGTATTGGGGACACTGGAGGTCTCCCCTCCTTCCCTCCAATATCTCCTCTAATTTGTAATAACCAGTGTGCACATACATCTTGTACTGTGAATTTTGTAGCCAGTGACAACATGTGCACAGTGAATTTTATACAGAGAGGTATTTATCTTAACAGCTAGCAAATCACTGTCGATAGGAACTTTGATCTCCTCTGGCTTCAATCCAGTTCACCTGCACTCTCACACAACCTATGTAGCAGACCTGTAACCAGTAATGAAGGATTTTCTCACCAAAGCTTTTGCATATTGTCCATATGTGGTTTGCTTGCCAAATTATGTTTAAAAAGTCAGATTTCCAAATATCACTCCACTTCTTCCCACTTGCAAATTCTCCAGCAACTTTTGCATCACTACAATGCACACAGGTATCACCAGTTTCTGTATTTTACATAAATATCTTCCCTGAAGTCTCCCCCAAGTGACTGACAGTGATGGTAATGGCAATGAATATGAAGGGAAGGGCAGTAGTCTGTCTCATTGGAGTCTGGCACATTTGTGATGTGAAAGCTACTTGTTGCCCAGGACAAAGGTGTTTGATATCATTACGGACCCAGAGAGAATGGGACAAAACATATTCTCACCGGTAGAAAAGTCCAGAACAAGAACACACACAAAATGCTGGAGGAACTCAGCAGGCCAGGCAGCATCTATGGAAACGTGTACTAAAGCTGAGTTCATCCAGCAATTTGTGTTGCTTGGATTTCCAGCATCTGCAGATTTTCTCTTGTTAGTGATTGGAGGAAGAACAAAGGTGATTTTCTCAACTGGTGATGTAAAAGATTTTGTTCCCTTTCTCCCAGTTCCAAATCCTTGCGTTTAGATAGCTGGAGCTCAGCTCTGTCTGAGAGATCCATCGGTTCCCATTCCCTCATCAGCCGGAAGCTCGCCAGGGCCCGTGGGGCTGAGAGAGAGGGGAGAGAGCAGGACTGTCCCGGGATTGCGATCACGGTGTCCGGATTTCACAGGAATCGTCCCTCAGTCGCTGTTTAAGATAAAAACATAGAGAATCGCTCTTACCTGCACCCGGTATTTGCAAGGCCTTCTGTGTACTGTGCGCATGGGTGATACTTGGGGACGTCAGCAACCCTGACGCTTACGCATTTGTTCGGTGCTTCAGCGCAAGCGAAATTTTAAATGCACTGCCTTATGGGTAATCACACTGCCATTAAAGATTTCTGCAGGCACTGGTTCAATATACATACCTCATCTTTTTCGTGTGTGTATAGAAAAATCTGCAGGTGTTTTAACGAAGAAAGCGGCTCCCATAAACAATATACTCAATATCAACGTGTATCCAATGCCAAAGTAAAATGCAGATATAAAACACAGGAGATTCTGCAGTTGCTGGAAATACAGAGACGCACACACACAAAATGCTGGAGGAGCTCTGTAGTTCAGGCAGCAACTAAGCAGCGGAGTACACAGGCTAGGCATGCTGAAGGGGCTCGGCCTAAACGTTTTCTATGTATTCATCTCCAAAATTTCTGCCTGATCTGTTGATTTCCACCCGTGTTTTGCAGAAATTAACCACATTTTTTTCGGTCAACCAGTTTCCAAATGTTTCTGATCTTTGTTTTGTAGCCACATCCTGCTGGTCTGATTCCTCCTCCTCCTGGTAAACTCTAGACCCCATCTCTCTCTGGAGCCCCAAAGCCCTGACTCAGTCTGGCAACTCTTTGGTTTCTGACTCTGCACCATCGAAGATTCACTCGCTAGTCTGCTGTCAGACTTTAGAGGGGCATTGTGTTACGAGACCGCAGGTTCGTTTACTCTGAATGTTGCTGTAAGTGCCTGAGTGAGGCGAGATATTGACGTCAGACACAAGCGACTGCAGCCTGCTTCAGACTTGAGAGAGAGAGAGAGAGTGAGGGAGAGCGGGAAAGAGAGGGAGAGAGAGAGTGGGAGACTTCAGCTTGTCACTGCTATGCTCAGAAGATTGGGTTGATCATCGGCACGCAGTGCACAACGGATGTGTGACTGTCACTTCGTATCCTGTGGTATCACTTTTGTTGGCCCTTACCCGGAATCGGGGTGTTCTGTGGTAACCACTTGAAGACGATATTCCTGTGACTGTCACCTGGTGATATTTCTAAGTGGATTTCGGAACTAATCGACGGATAAGATCTTCGGCGACTGTTATTTCGTTTACCCAGCGAGGAATGTGTGTGGAATTCTTCGTAATTGCCTTCTCTCTACATGTTGGTGTGGATTTACAAATCTCTCCTCTCACTCAATTATTCCGTGGATTACTGAACTTTTCTACTTTACCATCTTAAGACTTTAAGCATTGTTTCCCAAGCTTGATAGTTTGGGAGCTATATATACGCACAACACAGTTAACTTCTGTTTATTTCGTTTGATCTTTTATAGTTGGAACAGATACTAATGAAGATAGTGGTTTAACATCAAAACCAGACTCCGTTAGTGATCTGTTGCTGCTGGTACGTAACAATTGCAACAACCCAGCTGTCTGAGGCACAGTCCTTTAAAATTGGTGAAAATGACACAAAACGTTGAAAAGAGCAGGGAAGAAGGAGTTTAACTAACTTCGTCCAGAGCCCTGAAGAACGTCACAACCACAGTGAGCTCGTCGTCTTATTCAGCCCGGAGAAAATCATGCAGGAAATTCATGCAGGTGTATACGATGATGAACTGCAGAATCTGACAGTAACAGTCCCTCATAAACCTGCAGCTGCCTTCAGTCACCGTGATGGTGAAACATTTAACACGGAGCTGATTTGAACTTCCTCCCTGATGTTAAGTTGCTGGTGTTGCAGCAGCTGGGATGATTGAGTAAAACTCTTTGCTCACTCCGGACAGAAATGTGGCCTCTATTTATTGTGAACTCACTGGAGCATCACAAGGTGGGTTAACCGAATGAGTCTCTTCGCACACACGGAGCAGGTGAACGGCCGCTTCCCAGTGCGAAGCCGTTGGTGTATCTGTGATGGCCGACTGAATCCCTTCCAAAATGAGAGCCAGTGAATGACGTCACCGTACTATGACGTCATGGCGATGTATACAATCAGATCACGGACATGGGCACGTGATCGCACTCTCCTTGTCGCGAGTGGGGCGCTGTTTTCTCCAGCATCTCCGCCTCCACATTCAAGGTTCGCCGGCATTCAAGCGCTGGTGAACTGACAGATACAGCGGAACTAACGTGCTGTCGTGTTTGTGATTCCCATACACAAATCCTTTGACTTTTCTACACTGCTGAATTTTACAAAACACTTCAGTGGGTAAAGGACAATATGTCAGCTGAGATAATTTTAATCTCCGATAAAAACACAGTCACAACTCAAAACAAGACTTCATCTTCTAAGTGGCCACAGTTCCGGAATCAGGCACAATATCAAACTCTCCGCTTCCCTCTCTGTATCAAAATGGATCATTTCACCCCTTCATCAGTCTGTGACTTGGCTCAGTTTGTCTGTCTCCTTCGCATTCTGAGCATGCGCCACAGGCCTACTGAGATCACATTTTATTTACGCGGCTGCGACTAGAGACTTGCCGATTATTATGCCCCTCCTGGCATTTGACGGTGTTAAACTCAGCGTCAGCAATGGTATTGACCCTCAGGAGTAGTTGATTAGGCTTTTTCGTTGATGATCGATAAACTGCCGGTAGTGTGTGTCTGGATGAGTGGGTCGTTTTCAGACTGGAAGGAGGTAGCGTTTGGAGTACCCCAGAGATCAGTCCCTGACCACAGTTGTTCACAGTTTAATGTCCTGGCGGAGGCAGCGAGATTTGAGATGTCCCAGTCTGCTGGTGACACAGAAAGAGTGGAGTTGGGGGAGGGGAGGCTATTCACATGCAATTTCATAGCTTTGCAATCAGTACATAGTGCACTGTGGGGCTGCAGTGGCGGGTTCCAATCTGCTAATTAATCAATGTTGACTACACTACTTTGATCGGCCGAATCCCAAACAATAACGAGGCAGCTTACAGAGAAGAAGTCATCACCCCGACACAGTGGTGTCAAGAAAACAACCTCTCCCTCATTGCGACAAAAACAAAGGAGCTGGTTGTGGATTATAGGAGGAATGGAGACAGGGAGCAAATTCAACATTTCCAAGTCTGTTATTGATACAAAATGTACATTTTAATATTGATCATGACACAATGTATATTAAATATTGTTAATGACATAAAACATATTTTTATAGATTGTTACTGACAGAGCATCGTATAAATTGTGTTCCGTGTGTTATCTGAATGTACTTGCCTGTGATGCTGCCACAAATCAGTGTTTCTCTGTCCCTGTACCTTCCCGTACTTGTGCACTTGGCAATAAATTGAACAGGACCTGAGAAATCTCACTGAGATTTGATTAGTGATGATCATCTTGGCAGCTCGGTAGGTCGAATGTATGAGACAGTACACTGTTAAATGCAAAACCCTGAACCGTGTTGATGAAAAGAGGGATCTTAGACTCCAAGTTCATCGCTCCCTTAAAGAGACTGCACAGATTGATCGGGTGGTTAAGAAGGCAAATGGCGTGGTTGTCTTTATTAGTTGAAGCATTGAGTTCAAAAGTCGGGAAGTTGTGTTGCAGCTGTTACGAGCCTGCGGTCGTACTGTGACTGTTTCTTTAAGAGCGCCGGCGTGAGGAGGCGGGACTATGACGTCAGTCACAGGCTGACAGCGCTGACTGTGGATTAACCATAAGAGAGAGAGAGCGATCTGCAGACAGGCAGTCGGCCAATCTAAAGAGAGAGAGAGAGAGAGAGAGAGAGACTGGAAAAGCTGATAGCTTCAGTTAGTCGCAGCTGAGGCTTGGAACTCTCCTATGCCCACAAGAGTGGGTTGATCATCGGTACACGGAACCACAACGAATGTGTGTGGCTGTCACTTCGTATAATCCATAGGAGTGGAATTTGGAATATCTTGTGTTAACCCTTGCCTGGGTATGTTGTGTGGTAACCCCTGGAAGACGGTATTCCTGTGACAGGTCACTTTCGCTGAGAACTCGTATGTGGACGGATTCAACGGATAAGAACTTCGACGACGGTATTTTGAAGTAACGGCCGTTTCTCTACGTTTCACCCTGGATCACAAATATCTCTCTCGATTCATTTATTCCGTGGATTACTGAACTTTCCTGCTTTACCATCTCAAGACTCTGAGCTTTGTTCCCTCAGGCTCAATAGTCTGGGAATTATATTTACAGATATATACACATAACACTGTTAACTTTCCATTTTTTTAAAAGTTACTACATCATAAGTAGATACTAATAAAGAGAGTGGTTTTAACATCAAAATCAGGCTCCAGTGTGAACTATTTTGCTGCTGTTTCGTTTCTAAAACGCTACAGTTCGTAACACAGTTTTATAAAACTAGTTAGACCACATCTGAAGTGTTTCATGCAGTTCTGGTCGCCCCCATTCTCGGAAGGATGTCGGGGCTTTGGAGAGGGCGCAGAAGAGGTTTACCAGGATACTGACTGGATTAGAGGGCATGAGTTATAACGAGAGGCTGGACAAAGTTGTGTTGTTTTCTCTAGAGCGGCGCAGGCTGGTTTGAGACTGGATGGATGTTTATTAGATTACGAGATGATTAGACAGAGTGGACAGACGATATATTTTTCCTGGGGGTTGAAATGTCTAATACATTTGAGGTGAGAGGAGATGTGAGCGCAAGTTTGCTTATTTCCACAGTGTAGTGGGTAGCTGGACATCTGTCTGGGGGTGGGAGACCAATCCGGTCACGTGTTCCCGTTTCCTGTTCAAGTTTTTCTGCAGATCTGCAGCATCTGCGGGTCACTGCTCTACGTGTCCGTGTAGCTTCATCTTTTCCCGTTCAGACAAGGCAGTGAGATCCGGATCTGTCACGTCCTCTCGTTGTGGTGGCCAATATGTTTTTTTTCTGCAATATTTTCAGCATGTTTCATTCCACTGTTTTTATCTGCTGATGTGCAGCCAATGTTTATGGGTGTCTGACCCATTGATGTGAGAATTTAGCCTTTTCTATTTCTCTGAGCTTCTCATAAATGTGTACAGTTCAGTTAAGCTTCACTCCACTACTTCCAAAGCAACAACCCAGTCAGTCAAATAGTCGACACAATTAAAATAGTTTATTACATTAAAAAAAATATTTTTGTATTATTTATATAATTTAACTACTTAAAATGTATATTCTTATTTTAAGTCACAATGGTTAAAATCTATGGTTATCAATTAGGTTCTACTGCTGCCACAGAGACAACGAATTTCATGGCATATGCCGGTGCTATTAAACCTGATTCTGATATTGATATGGGAGACCCACCACCGGTCACCTGATCCCAGTTACCGCAGATCGTAATGTGAGATTGAAGCATTTTCCATTTATTTGTATTCCACAGAAATGACAACAGTTAAGTTTCCTTCTGAGGTTCCAGAGCAGAAGCTCAAACTGTCTAATATTTCCACACAATACAAATGGGGAATTTGTTTATTCTCATCATGTACTGAGCTACCGTGAAAATCTTGCCTGACGTACCATCCACACAGATCGATACATTACGACAGTACATTGAGCTGATATACAACAAAATAATCACTGTAACAAAGCATTATGGCTGCCGAGAAAGTACAGTGCAGATAGACATATGGTGCAGGGTCACGTCCAGTTACATTGTGAGGTCGAGTCCATTTTATCATTCATTTGGCTTATAACCACAGACAGGAACCCATCCTTCACCCTGGCGTTACGCACTTCAAGGCTTTTGTATCTCTTTGCCAATGTGGGAGCAGGTTTGCAGCAAGAATGTCCAGGTAATGAGGTTCTTTGAGTACATGGCCTGCTTTTCCGATGGAGGGGAAGTGTAGGAAGAGTCCATGGAGCGGAGGCTTGTTTCTCTGATGTTCTCTGTTCTCCATAGTTCTCTGCAGTTCCTTGCAGTCATGGGCAGAGCAGTAGCCATATGAAGGCGTGAAGTATCGACAAGAAGCTCAGAGACATCGGCCTTCACCCTGCTTTGTGTAGCTGGATTCTGGACTTCCTGTCAGATCGCCGGCAGGTGGTAAGAGTGGGCTCCATCTCCTCTCTCTCTCTGACCCTCAGGGACACATAACCCACAGGGTTGTCTCTTTGTGCCCCTCCTTTACTCTCTGTGCACCCATGACACTGTGTTGCCACCCACAGCTCCAATCTGCTAATGAAATTTGCTGACAACACTACATTGATTGGCCTAATCTCAAATAATAACTTTCAATCTATCAAATGCCTCCTGACAAGGCTCGGTCCAAACAAACTTTTCACCCTTCTTCAGGAGATTGTTCAGAGGAAGAGCGATAGCAGCAAAGTTCTTACACAACTTACGGAAACATCCATCCATTCCCAGAAACCTTCTAAGAGCCTTCTTAGCTGACAGAATAGGAACTTGAGAAATTGCCTGGACTTTTGCCCGAACAGGAGCCAACTTGCTTTGACCAACAACATAGCCAAGACAGGTCACAGTGGCATGGCCAAATTGACTCTTAGCTAACTGTAAAGTTGTCCTGAGAAAGTCTCTCAAACGGCTTCTCTACTGCAGAGATATGCTTTTCCCAAGTGTCACTCCCTGTGACTAAGTCATCAGTACAGGCATCTGTGTGTTCTAACCCTCGATTTACAGAATGAATCATTCTCTGGAATGATCCTGGACCATTTTTCCTTCCAAAAGACAAAACATTGTATTCATACAGTCCAGATGGTGTCACAAATGCAGAAATTTCTCTACCTCTGTCCATCAATTGAACACACCAATACCCTTTCAACAGATCGATCTTTGTAAGAAATTTAGCTTTTCCAACCTTATTGATGCAATCATCCACCCTAGGGATAGGATCGGATTCTGTTTTTGTTACTGCATTTACTTTCCCATAATCAGTGCAAAATCTAACACTACCATCAGGTTAAGGCACAATAACGCAGGGTGAGCTCCAATCTGATGCTGCAGGACTAATAATACCATTTTCAGCATATATTCAATTTCTTGCTCAGCCAATTTACACTTTTCGACGTTCATGCAATATGGGTGTTGTTTAATCGGTTTGGCTTGACCAATATATACATCATGTAATACGACCGTGGTTTGCATGGGAACATCGGGAAATAAACCTTTAAACTTCAGAATTAATTCCTTCAGCTGTTGTTGTTGCTTTGGCTGCAGATGAGTTTTTCTGCCTCCTCTCTGATTTTCTGCCTCTATAGCCTCGAACTGCCTCTGCCTTTCCGCAGCTTCCATCTTTAATTTTTCTCACTTGTACTGGAGCTCAAGCTCACTAGGTTTACTTGCAGGAAACACCTCCAACTCCTCCACTTTAAACACACCCTCAGATATATAATGTTCAGCTGTTATCCTCTGCATCTGTGCCCTCCTCATTGTCAATTTCAACATAGCAAGTTTTAACCTTCTAGCAAGACTCAACAACTCAATCCATCTGGCATCCTCTAATGCCTCAGAGGTTGCCGCTTCCAAACAATAATCAGCATCCGCTGCTGATTTTCCACACACAAATCAATCAAAAGGGACTTCCCCAATGAAATCGATAATTAATGACTATGCCCCCCATAGCTGTTCAGATCCCGGATGCAGGACCCAATTTTGTTATGAATCGTAAAACTTCAGAAACGAATCAGCACCAATAGACTACACCTGGAACAACACACACAAAATGCTGGTGGAACACAGCAGGCCAGGCAGCATCTATAAGGAGAAGCACTGTCAACGTTTCAGGCCGAGACCCTTCGTCAGGACTGCCTGAGTCTGCCTGACGAAGGGTCTCGGCCTGAAACGTTGACAGTGCTTCTCCTTATAGATGCTGCCTGGCCTGCTGTGTTCCACCAGCATTTTGTGTGTGTTTGAATCTCCAGCATCAGCAGATTTCCTCGTGGAGTCTACACCTGGAGTCTGTTTTTGATGTTAAAAAACTATCTTTATTAGAATCTACTTATAATATAGTAACTTAAGCAAGATAAACAAAAGTTAACAGTGTTATGTGTATATATGTGTGTAAATATAAATCCAAAACTATTGAGCTTGGAGGAAACAAGGTCTGGAGTCTTGAGATGGTAAATTATGAAAGTTCAGTTCAACCACAGAATAGGTGATGAGAGAGATATTTGTAATCCAGGGTAAATGTCAAGGGAAGGCAATTATGTTGAATTCCACATATTCCATGGTGGTAAAACAAGAGAACAGTCACTGTAGATTTTATCTGTCATCCTTCCAAATCCACATACGAATTATCACCCAAAGTGACTTGTCACAAGGGGTATCGTCTTCAATTGAATTACCACACCACACCCAGGCAAGGGTTAACACATCAGTGGTCTTCATAGGATACCCCAAATCAGATCCACTCCTATCGATTAAAAGAGGTGACAACCACACATTCGATGTACGCTGAATCGATAATTAACCCACACTTGTGGGCATAGGAAAATTCCAAACAGTGACCCTTGGCACCTATTTCCCTTGTTTCGATCCTTCCATTTTTCCTCATTCATCTCCATCTAACTCTGAGTGTCTGTGTCCTCAGTTAAAAATAAACAAGCTAGGAGTGATGTAAACAAGCTGCAAGTCAGACTGATTCACCTTCTTAATCTCTCTCTCTTAAAATGACAGTCCACAGCAAACAAAACCTAGGGATTCATAACAACTGACTGGTGTGCCAGTAGTTGGGATGACTGAGTGAATCCTTTCCCGCATTCTCAGCAGGTAAATGGCTCCTCTCCAGTGTGAACTCGCTGATGTCTCTGTAGTGTGGAAGAGCGAGTGAATCTCTTCCCACAGACTGTGCAGGTGAATGGCCTCTCCCCATTGTGAATTCGCTGATGACTTTGTAGTTGGGATGACTGAGTAAATCTCTTCCCACATTCTGAACAGGTGAATGGCTTCTCCTCAGTGTGAACTCGCTGGTGTTTCTGTAGGGTGGATGGATCAGTGAATCTCTTCCCACAGAATGAGCAGGTGAACGGCTTCTCCCCAGTGTGAACTCGCTGAGGACTCAGTAGTTGGGATGACTGTGTAAATCTCTTCCCACATTCTGAACAGGTGAACGGCTTCTCCCCAGTGTGAACTCGCTGAGTGTTTCTGACCCATTTATGTCAGGATTTAGCCTTTTCTATTTCTCTGAGCTGCTCGTAAATGTGTACAGTTCAGTTAAGCTTCACTCCACAATTTCAAAAGCAACAACCCAGTCAGTCAAATAGTTCCACACAATTAAAATAGTTTATTACATCGTTTTAATTTTGTACTATTTATATAATTTAACTATGTGATATTTATATTCTTATTTTAAATCACAATTGTTAAAATCTATTGTTATGAATTAGATTCTACTGCTGTCGCAGGGACAACAAATTTCATGTCATATGCCGGTGCTATTAAACCTGATTCTGATATTGATATGGGAGACTCACCACCGGTCACCTGATCCCAGTTACCGCAGATCGTAATGAGAGATTCAAGGCTTTTCTATTTATTTGCATTCCTCAGAAATGACAACATTTCAGTTTCCTTCTGAGGTTCCAGAGCAGAAGCTCAGTCTGTCTAATATTTCCACACAATTAAAATGGGGAAATTTGTTTATTATCATCACGTACTGAGCTACAGTGAAAATCTTGCCTGATCTACCATCCACACAGATAGATACATTACAACAGTACATTGAGCTGATATACGACAGAACAATAACTGTAACAAAGCATTATGGCTGCAGAGAAAGTGCAGTGCAGATAGACATATGGTGCAGGGTCACGTCGAGTTACATTGTGAGGCCGAGTCCATTTTATCATTCATTTGGCTTATAACCACAGATAGGAAACCGTCCTTCAGCCGGGTGTTACCCGCTTCAAGGCTTTTGTATCTCTTCCCCGATGGGGGAGCGGGTTTGCAGCAAGAATGTCCAGGTTGTGAGGATCTTTGAGTACATGGCCTGCTTTTCCGAGGGAGGGGAAGTGTAGGAAGAGTCCATGGAGTGGAGGCTTGTTTCTCTGATGTTCTCTGCTCTCCAAAGTTCTCTGCAGTTCCTTGAAGTCATGGGCAGAGCAGTAGCCATACAAAGGTGTGAAGTATTGACAAGGAGCTCAGAGACCTCGGCCTTCACCCTGCCTTGTGTAGATGGATCCTGGACTTCCTGTCAGATCGCCAGCAGGAAGTAAGAGTGGGCTCCATCTCCTCTGTCTCTCTGACCCTCAGGACACATAACCCACAGGGTTGTCTCTTTGGCCCTCTAATTTACTTTCTGTGCACCCATGACTTGTGTTGCCACCCACAGCTCCAATCTGCTAATTAAATTTGCTGACAGCACTACATTGATTGGCCTAATCTCAAATAATAACGTTCAATCGATCAAATGCCTCCTGACAGGGCTCAGTCCAGACAAACTTTTCACCCTTCTTCAGGAGATTAGTCAGAGGAAGAGCGATAGCAGCAAAGTTCTTACAGAACTTACGGTAATATCCATCCATTCCCAGAAACCTTCTAAGAGCCTTCTTACCAGTCAGAATAGGAACTTGAGAAATTGCCTGGACTTTTGCCCGAACAGGAGCCAACTTGCTTTGACCTACAACATAGCCAAGACAGGTCACAGTGGCATGGCCATATTCACTCTTAACCAAGTTAACTGTAAGGCTGGCCTGGGAAAGACTGTCAAACAGCTTTTCTACTGCAGAGATATGCTCTTCCCAAGTGCCACTCCTTGTGACTAAGTCATCAATATAGGCATCTATGTGTTCTAACCCTCGAATTACAGAATCAATCATTCTATGGAATGTTACTGGAGCATTTTTCCTTCCAAAAGGCAAAATACTGTATTCACACAACCCAGATGTTGTCACAAATGCAGAAATTTCTCTCCCTCTGTCCATCAATGGAACACACCAATACCCTTTCAACAGATCTATCTTTGTAAGAAATTAGCTATTCCAACCTTATCGATGCAATCATCTACCCTAGGGATGGGATAGGCATCTGTTTTTGTTACTGCATTTACCTTCCTATAATCAGTGCAAAATCTAACACTACCGTCAGGTTTGGGCACAATAACGCAGGGTGAGCTCCAATCTGATGTTGCAGGACTAATAATAACATTTTAAGCATATATTCAATTCCTTGCTCAGCTAATTTACACTTTTCTACGTTCATGCAATATGGGTGTTGCTTAATCGGTTTGGCTTGACCAATATCTACGTCATGTACTGCGACCGTGGTTTGCCTGGGAACATCGGGAAATAAATCTTTAAACTTCAGAATTAATTCCTTCAGCTGTTGTTGTTGCTTTGGCTGCAGATGAGCCAACTTGTTATCAATATTTTCTGGAACAACCGAATTCATTAGCCTAACTGGGACCACGTTTGGCTTGTGAAAAGTCTCAGACGAGTCAATTGTTTCATTCTCAGGGTTACCAGATTCATATGTTTTGACAACAACACTCACAGATGGTGACTGCTTGACAAAATAAAGCTTTATCATATTTATGTGTGCCACCTGTGTTAGTTTACGTCGGTCGGGTGTTTTAATAACATAATTCACATCATTAATTTGAGAGACTATTTCATACGGTCTATTGCATTTCACCTGAATGCAGGTATAAACCACAGGTATGGGCCAGCACAATCCACTATAAATGTTAAAAAGGGTTCACCGAATGCGGGTTTAGACCACAGTGGGGCCACTGGGGTGACCTGATTAGGTTTACCCACAACTTAACAAGTGTGACAGCTTCTGCGAAAGGTCACAACACCTTTCCTCAAATTAGGCCAGTAGAATTATTTCATAATCCTGTTTACAGTTTTATTCACTCCAAAATATCGACCTAAGGGCATATTGTGGGCCAAAGTTAAAATTTCAGCCCTATAAACATTAGGAACTACAACTTTGTGAACAATTGCCCATTCCTCACTCGCTGGTATAGCAGGTGGCCTCCACTTCCTCATTAACACTCCATCCTTGAGATAATACCCTACTGGCACTTTCTTAATCTCATCATCTGAGAGAGCTGTTTCTTTCAAAGCTTCACTCTCAGGGTCTCGGTTCTCTTCTGCTATAAGCTCCTTCCTAGACAGGGATAAATTTTTCTCATCAGACTTACAACCTGAACCCTGTTGAAACAATGAAGGCAGAAATTCCCTGACAAGTTATCATAACCTGAATCCCGATTTTGGCCATCATGGGTATCAGAATCATGCTGCACAGAACCGTCTGTATCGGCAGACTTTTTAGCCATACTTCGAGTTACTGCGCAGGAAGGATAAATGCTAAAATCCATCTGTGGGTCGACAGCGGTTGGCTTAGTTGTCAACTGCACTGCAGGAAAAACTTTACCATCTGCCAGGTCATTCACTAACAGCAAAGTAACATCTTCCACCGGTAAACTGGAGCATAATCCGGTCTTAACAGGTCCTGAAACCAACCCTGACTGTAAAGTTACCTTGTACAACGTCACAGAAACCACGCCGTCCCCAATGCCTTTAATAAGATTTACCTCACCAGTGTCAGTCTCATCACCAAACTTTAGAACGCTGTCTAATATAAGTGACTGAGAAGCCCCAGTAACTCGAAGAATTTTCACTGGTACCGGGGTTGACCCTTCATTTACTAATACAAACCCATTTGACATAAAATGATCGAATCCCGTCTTAACTCGGTCCTTAACTGAGCCTCAACAGAATGTTCAGAACCCTGTGGGTGTATAGGTGCTTCAACAGACTGAACACAGGAATTTGGGACTGAATCCTTTTCCTTTTTCTTCTTCAGGATGGAACAATTAGCCATAATATAACCAGCTTTCTTACAATAGTAACAAGTAAGACCAGAATATTTCTCCTTCAACTGCTTCCCTTCATCCTTACTCTTGTCACTAGTCCCAGCTTTAATTTCTGGTTTACCCTGGTGATCCCTGCTACTCTTTTGGAAGCTCTTATTCTGGGTAAACTTAACCTTATGAGTTAAAGCAAACTCATCTGCTAATCTAGCAGACTCCTGCAAAGTGGCAGCATCCTTTTCATCTAAATACGTCTTTATGTCTTCAGGGACACACCTTTTGAATTCTTCCTTTGAAACCAACTCTTTCGAGCTATTAAAATCATCATATATATTTTATATGTGCACCAGCGGTCAAAACACACAAACTTCTCATAAGCAAATTCCATATAAGCCTGGTTCACAGATTTCCTCAAATTTCTAAGCTTTTGCCTGTATGTTTCTTGGACCAATTCATAAGCTTTGAGCACAGCCTGTTTCACTAAGTCATAATCAGCTGCTTAATCAACTGACAAAGCAGAATAGTCTTGCTAAGCCTCCCCCTTAATTACACTTTGTAAGAGATCCAACCCTCTTTTGGCCACTTTAATCTCAGAGCAATTTTCTCAAAATGCTGTAAGTATTTATCAACCTCTGCCTCATCAAATGGAGGTATCATTTTAACTTCCAGACTGGCCTCAAACTTATCACCAGAGTCTAACGCTGGACCCCTTTGCTGCAATCTATCTTTTCCAGCTCGAACAGCCTCTGACTTTCTGTTTCCTCCCTCTGCTTTTCTGCCTCCTCTCTGATTTTCTGCCTCTCCAGCCTCAAACTGCCTCTGCCTTTCCACAGCCTCCATCTTTAATTTTTCTCACTTGTACTGGAGCTCCTCACTAGGTTTACTTTCAGGAAACACCTCTAACTCCTCCACTTTAAACACACCCTCAGATACATAATGGTCAGCTGTTATCCTCTGCATCTGGGCCCTCCTCATTGTAAATTTCACCTTAGCAAGTTTTAACCTTCTAGCAAGGCTCAACAACTCAATCCTTCTGGTGTCCTCTAATGCCTCACAGGCTGGTGCTTCCAGACATCTAACAGCATCCACTGCAGCTGATTTTCCACACACAAATAAATCAAAAGGGACTTCCCCAATTAAATCGATAATTAATGACTATACCCCATTGCAGTTCATATCCCGGATGCAGGCCCCAATTTTGTTATGAATCGTAACGCTTTAGAAACGAATCAGCAGCAATAGACTACACCTGGAGTCTGTTTTTGATGTTAAAACTATCTTTATTAGAATCTACTTATAATATAGTAACTTAAGCAAGATAAACAAAAGTTAACAGTGTTATGTGTATATATGTGTGTAAATATAAATCCAAAACTATTGAGCTCGGGGGAAACAAGGTTTGGAGTCTTGAGATGGTAAATTATGAAAGTTCAGTTCAACCACAGAATAGGTGATGAGAGGGAGATATTTGTAATCTAGGGTAAATGTCAAGAGAAGGCAATTATGTCGAATTCCACAGGTTCCATGGTGGTAAAACAAGAGAACAGTCACTGTAGATTTTGTCTGTCGTCCTTCCAAATCCACATACTAATTATCACCCAAACTGACTTGTCACAATGCGTATCATCTTCAACTGAATTACCACACCACACCCAGGCAAGGGTTAACACATCAGTGGTCTTCACAGGATACCCCAAATCAGATCCAATCCTATAGATCAAACAAGGTAACAACCATACATTCGATGTACGGTGAATCGATAATTAACCTACCCTTGTGGGCACAGGAAAATTCCAAACAGTGAACCTTGGCCACTGGTTGCCTTGTTTCGATCCTTCCATTTTTCCTCATTCGTCTCCATCTGACTCTGAGTGTCTGTGTCCTCAGTAAAAACTAAACAAGCTGCGAGCGATGTAAACAAGCTGCAAGTCAGACTGAGTCGGCATCCTAATCTCTGTCTCTCTCTCTTAAAATGACAGTCCACAGCAAAGGAAACCCAGGGATTCATAACAATGGCCAGTCCCCACTGTGAACTGACTGGTGTGCTAGTAGTTGTGATGACTGAGTGAATCCTATCCCATAGTCTAAGCAGGTGAACGGCTTCTCCCCAGTGTGAACTCGCTGGTGACTCTGTAGGGTGGATGACTGAGTGAATCCCTTCCCACAGACTGAGCAGATGAACGGCTTCTCCCCAGTGTGAACTTGCTGATGTCTCTGTAGGCTGGATAACCGAGTGAATCTCCTCCCACAGTCGGAGCAGGTGAACGGCTTCTCCCCAGTGTGAACTCGCTGGTGACTCTGTAGGGTGGATGACTGAGTGAATCCCTTCCCACAGACTGAGCAGTTGAACGGCTTCTCCCCAGTGTGAACTCGCTTGTGACTCTGTAGCGTAGATGAATCAGTAAATCCTTTCCCACATTCTGAGCAGGTGAATGGCTTTTCCCCAGTGTGAACTCGCTGATGAACCAGTAGTTTGGATGACTCAGTGAATCCTTTCCCACAGACTGAGCAGGTGAATGGCTTCTCTCCAGTGTGAACTCGCTGATGTCTCTGTAGGTTGGATGGCTCAGTGAATCCTTTCCCACAGACTGAGCAGGTGAATGGCTTCTCTCCAGTGTGAACTCGCTGATGTCTCTGTAGGTTGGATGACTCAGTGAATCTCTTATCACAGACTGAGCAGGTGTATGGCTTCTCCCCAGTGTGAACTCGCTGGTGCTTCAATAGGGTGGAAGAGTGAGTGAATCTCTTCTCACAGATTGAGCAGGTGAATGGCTCCTCCCCAGTGTGAACTCGGTGATGACTCTGTAGGTGGGATGACTGTGTGAATCCCTTCCCACAGACTGAGCAGGTGAACGGCCTCTCCCCAGTGTGAACTCGCTGATGACTCTGTAGGTGGGATAACCGAGTAAATCCCTTCCCACAGACTGAGCAGGTGAACGGCCTCTCCCCAGTGTGAACTCGCTGATGACTCTGTAGGTGGGATAACCGAGTAAATCCCTTCCCACAGACAGAGCAGGTGAACGGCTTCTCCCCAATGTGAACTCGCTGATGTACCAGTAGGGTGAATGACTGAGTGAATCTCTTCCCGCAGACTGAGCAGGTGTATGGCCTCTCCGCAGTGTGAACTCGCTGGTGTTTCAATAGGGTGGAAGAGTGAGTGAATCTTTTCTCACAGACTGAGCAGGTGAATGGCTTCTCCCCAGTGTGAACTCGCTGGTGACACTGTAGGGTGGATGACTGAGTGAATCCCTTCCCACAGACTGAGCAGATGAACGGCTTCTCCCCAATGTGAACTTGCTGATGTCTCTGTAGGCTGGATAACCGAGTGAATCTCCTCCCACAGACTGAGCAGTTGAACGGCTTCTCCCCAGTGTGAACTCGCTTGTGACTCTGTAGCGTAGATGAATCAGTAAATCCTTTCCCACATTCTGAGCAGGTGAATGGCTTTTCCCCAGTGTGAACTCGCCGATGTTTCAGTAGACTGGATAACTCACTGAATCTTTTCCCACATTCTGAACAGGTGAACGGCTTCTCCCCAGTGTGAATTCGCTGATGAACCAGTAGGTTGGATGACTCAGTGAATCCTTTCCCACAGACTAAGCAGGTGAATGGCTTCTCTCCAGTGTGAACTCGCTGATGTTTCTGTAGGTTGGATGACTCAGTGAATCTCTTACCACAGACTGAGCAGATGTATGGCTTCTCCCCAGTGTGAACTCGCTGGTGCTTCAATAGGGTGGAAGAGTGAGTGAATCTCTTCTCACAGATTGAGCAGGTGAATGGCTCCTCCCCAGTGTGAACTCGCTGATGACTCTGTAGGTGGGATAACCGAGTAAATCCCTTCCCACAGACAGAGCAGGTGAACGGCTTCTCCCCAGTGTGAACTCGCTGATGTACCAGTAGGGTGGATGACTGAGTGAATCTCTTCCCACAGACTGAGCAGGTGTATGGCCTCTCCCCAGTGTGAACTCGCTGGTGTTTCAATAGGGTGGAAGAGTGAGTGAATCTCTTCTCACAGACTGAGCAGGTGAACGGCCTCTCCCCGGTGTGAACTCGCTGGTAAGCCATTAGGTCAGATGACTAAGTGAATCCTTTCCCAGAAATTCAGCAGATGACCAACTTCTGTCCAGTGTGAACTGACTGGTGTGTCCGCAGGTGGGAAGACCAACTGAATCCTTTCTCACACACAGAACAGTTAAATGGCCTTGCCCAGTGTGGACTTGCTGATGTACCTTCAATTCTGATAACCGAGTGAATCCATTCCCACTGTCTGAGCAGGCGAAAGGCCTTTCTCCTGTGTAAATTACAGGCGTGCCAGTTGGTCAAATGACCGAGTGAATCCCTCCCCACAGTCTGAGCAGGAAGGATGGTCGATTGAATTCCTTGCTCCACTTCTTAAATATCCAGACAGAGACAACAAAACTGGTGTGCTGTGTTTGAGATTCCTGGAGACAAATTCCTTCTCATTTTTAACCTGTAAAAAGATTTACAAAATCCATCAATGGGTTTAGGACAACATTTCAGATGAGATCACTTGAGTTGTCAAGGTGTAATCTGGTATCACACTGTTACAGTGAGGTTCAACCCAAGTTGGACAGAGAAACCATCTCCTGACTGGGCAGAGTGCTGGTATCTGGAATGACCATCAATTCCCTGATGCTCTTCCTGTTTCTATAAGAATGGGGCATTTCTGCCATCTCCAATCTGTGACCTGGCTCAGTTTAACTCTCTCCATTGGTATTATTCCCTGTTCCTGCTGAGCAGCATGGGTGCCTGGCGCCACAGTAACTGAAACAGTCTCACGCAAATTGTCTTTCTTCACGTGAAGCTGGGATCTTCTTTTATGTGTTATTAACTTAAAGTGCCAGAATTTTAACACCATATAAAAAATTCCTGCTGAGATTAATGGTTGGTCCGCACAGCTGTTAAAAGGGGTTAGAGTGAATTTTTGTAATATTTCAGGTTCTTGTAGAAAAGTACAACACAGAAACAGGCCCTTTGGGCATTTTGTTTGTGCTGAACTATTTAAACTGCCCACTCCCACACTCCTACCATCCAGGTACCAACACAAACCTCTTGAATGTTGAAATCGAGCTCGCATGCACCACTTGTGCTGGCTGCTCATTCCACACGCGGATGACCATCTGTGTGAAGAAGTTTCCCCTCATGTTCACTCAACATTTCACCTTTCACCCTTAACCCATGGCCTCTGGTTGTAGCCCCACCCAATCGCAGTGGAGAAATCTAGCTTGCAAATACGTCTATCACAATCAAATCTCCCCTCAATCTTCTACATTCCAAGGAATAAAGTCCTGACCTGTTCTATCTTTCCTTCTAACCTAAGTCCTCCAGACCTGGCAACATCCTTGTGAATTTTCTCTGAACTCTTTCAAACTCTTTTACATCTTTCCTATAGGTTGGTGACCAGAACTGCACACAATACTTCAAATTAGGCCTCAACAATGTCTTCTACAAGTCAACATAACATCCACCTTTTGTTGTCAGTACTTTTGTTCATGAAGGCCATTGGGCTAAAATCTTGCTTTCCATCTCTATCTAACTGTGAAACCACTTTCAGTGAATTAAGGACTTGTATTCCCAGGTCCCTTTCTTCTACAACACTCCTCCGTGCCCGACCAGTCACTGTGAAAGACCTCCCTTGGTAGGTAATACTAAAGTGCAACAACTCACACTTGTCTGCATTAAATTCCATTTTCCATTTCTCAAACCATTTTCCCAGTTGGTCCAGTTCGCACTGCAAGCCATGATAGTCTTCCTCACTGTCCACTACACCACCAGTCTTGGTGTCGTCCACAAATTTGCTGATCTAGTTAATCACACTATCATCCAGATTACTGATATAGATGACAAACAACAACAGATCCAGCACTGATCCCTGTGGCACACCACTAGTCACAGGCCTCCGGTCAGAGAGGCAACCATCTGCTACCACACTCTGGCTTCTCCCAAAGACAGTGTCTCATCCGATTTACTGTCTAATCTTGAATGCTGAGTGACCGAACCTTCTTGACCAACTTCCCATATGAGACTTTGTCAAGTGCCTTGCTAAAGTCCATGCAGACAACATCCACTGCCTTGCCTTCATCCACTTCCTTGATAACTTCCTCGAGAGACTCTATAAGATTGGTTAGACATGACCTACCATGCACAAAGCCATGCTGTCTATCCTTAATCAGTCCACATCTATCCAAATACTTATATTTCCGGTTCCTGCACATACGTTCCAGTAACTTTCCCACTATTCACTACTAGTCACCACTCCGTGGGTTTGGAGATTTCCCTTGAATTTCATAGAATCATAGAAATCTATAGCACATTACAGACCCTTTGGCCCACAGTGCTGTGCTGACTATGTAACTTACTCTAGAAACTGCCTGGAGTTTCCCTAGCGCATAGCCCTCTATTTTTCTGAGCTCCATGTAACTATCTAAGAGAGTGTTAAAAGTCCCTGTTGTATCCGCCTCGACAACCGCTGCTGGCAGTGCATTCGACACATCCAACACTCTCTGTGTAAAAAACCTACCCCTGACATCCCCTCGGCATATATTTCCAAGCACCTTAAAACTATGCCTCCTCCTGTTAGCCATTTTAACGCTGGGAAAAAATCCTCTGGCTATCCACACACTCAATGCCCCTCATCATCTTATACACCTAAAAAAGGCTCTAAACATAAACAAGGAAATTATACATTGCTTTGAGGATTTGTTAGAAGTAAACAAAATTATGAGGGTATAGATAGGGTAAATGCAAGCTGCTTTTTCCACTGAGGTTGGGTGGGACGACAACCAGAGGTCATGGTAAGTGGGGAAGGTGAAAATTTAATGGGAACATTTGGAAAAGTTCTTTGCTGAAATGGTCGTGAGAGTGTAGAATGAGATGTCAGCACTAGTGGTGAATATGAGCTCGATTTCACCATTAAGAGAAGTTTGACAGGTACCTGGATGGTAGGGGTATGGAGGGTGATGATCCCTGTGCAGGTAGTTGCATTAGAGAGCTTAAATGTTTTTGGCATTGACTATATGGGCCAAATAGCCTGTTTCTCCACTGAACTTCTCCATGTTTCTGTGACAGAGAAGCTGGCCAAACTTGTTTGGAAGGGGAAAGGTAGGAGTGACAACGGAGCAGCAATGGCTGGAGTTTCTGGGAGCAATTTGGAAGCTGAGTGATAGACACATCCCAAAGAAGTGGAAACATTGGAAAGGCAGGAGGACACCACTGTGGCTGAAATGAGAAGCCTAAGCCAACTTCGTGCATTGACTCATAACATTTTTTGGGTGTATGTTTGTCAGAAACACATCCAACAGTTTTCCCATCAGAAGTGCAGGTAAATTCTGGACCTGATTTCAAATGAACCACTGAGCGCTCTAAAAAAAAAGGTGCTGCAGAGGCCGATTTCTCCCTTGTGCTTTTATTTTTAGTGTGAACTATGTAACATTGATGGTGATTAATGATCATTACTTTCAGGTGACAGCCCTCCAAACCTGTGACTAACCACAGTAAAACTTAGTGAACCTGCCATGGTTGGGTCTTGGGTGTCGGACTAGCAGATTTTCTGTATTATTAGATGTTCTCATATTAATACATCATACCTCACTTCCAAATCACTGTTTTTAGACATCACATTATAGAATGATGTGTTCCACATAACCTGCAAGTTTAAAAGAAGCTCAGAAAATAAGGTCAAAGTAAGTTTCAAAAACATCTGGGAAACAGAAACGTGCAAGTTTAAAGGGAGCAGAGATACCTGATTGACCAGCATGAGGTGTTGAGCTACCTAAAATGCATTTTTGAATGTATAATGTAGATTTAAACAATTAATTGGATTTACATTATTTTATTAACATTCTCTTGGATCTCTTAATCGTAATTCACATTGAATGTAGGATTAACCTTTCTGCATTTAGATAACTACAATTTTTGTTCTTTTCTTTCGAAAAAAGCAGCCACATCATAACACTATTCAAACTTCAGACCAAAAGTCTTCTTTTTCCCCCTTTTATTTTTTCCCAGGAAAAGAAAAACTTTAAACTTTTTGCTATTTAAAATTGGTAACATTTATCAATTCATGCTATTGTTTAAAATTAAGTTGCTTAACTCCCTGAAGCAAACTTGTAAGTTCACTAGCTAACAGCTCCTACATCATAAATTGGGAGACGAATGTACACATCCCAACCTTATTTGGTATTTGTACTCAATTTTTCCCACAGATGGTG
Organism: Hemitrygon akajei; assembly: GCF_048418815.1. NCBI lineage: Eukaryota > Metazoa > Chordata > Chondrichthyes > Myliobatiformes > Dasyatidae > Hemitrygon > Hemitrygon akajei. The sequence goes on along the minus strand of NW_027331934.1, from coordinate 2,002,989 downwards.
AACTGCTAATCTTGGCTGGTTCATCAGGCACAGCACGGAGTAGATCTGAAGGGAGGTGGGGTGGTTTGTGTATTTGCGGCAGTGCTGGGAGGAAAAATCAGCATGAATGATGAATGTCTTTAATGTCCCTTCCTATAAAATGCTCTACAAATGTTTCACACTTATTTGACCTTGGGCTTTTTTTAAAACCATATTACACTTTAGTCAGGATTACTTAGAATTTCAACATCTCTTTTCCAGCGAAAATAATAAGTGGGAAAGGGTATAATTTAAAGATCCTATGTATTCAGTTTAATCTACCCCGTTCTAATGAAATGTTTATTCAGTTATTCATGCTATTGACAAGGCTCTGAATAAAGCAGATGAGGACCAATAGGTGTGGTCCATTCTTACAACCAGTTCGATGGCATAATTATAAACTCACTTCTCCATGTCTTCACATTTAGCAGCAGAATCACAAGAAGAGGTGGCAAATGACCAGGGAAAGCTTCACACAGAATCACAGAATAATTATTATAAAATTATTGTTGGCATGAAAGGAGATAATCAATCAGAACTATCCTCTCAACTCCAATCCTTTTCTCTTGCCCTGCATCACTGCAAAAATTCCCTCTCATTTCCTTTCTAATTCTATTTGAATGTACTGTCTTAGTCTTTGCCAGTACTGTCCTGTGGATATCCAGTAAGTGTGCTCTGGAAGTCCAACCCAAAGTAGAATCTTTGCTAATCTACAATGCTAGCACTGTACCTCACCATACTTTATGTTTGGTAATTTAGCCCAGATTCCTATTTTCAAATCACAGGTAAGACTAAATATTAATTTAAAACAAAGGCTAAGATTTAAACTTTCATCTTATGGTGATGATCATCTAATGTTATACTGCTTTTCCCTATATAAAAGGGGTGATAGATAAGTTTGTGGCCTCAGGTAGAAGGAGTCAATTTTAGAAAATCTAGCACATCTATTTTTCAACATAGTCCCCTCCTACATTTACACACTTAGTCCAGCGGTCGTGGAACATACGAATCTTGGACCTCCAGAAAGTGTCCACAGATGGGTGATTGATAAGTTTTGTTCCCTTTCTCCCAGTTCCTAATCCTTGCGTTTAGATAGCTGGAGCTCAGCTCTGTCCGAGAGATCCATCGGTTCCCATTCCCTCATCAACCGGAAGCTCCCCGGGGTCCGTGTACGGATCGTGGGGCTGAGAGAGAGGGAAGAGGGCAGGACTGTCCCGGGATTGCTGGCCACGGTGTCCGAAATTCAGAAGAATTATCCCGAAGTCGGTGTTTAAGATAAAAATACGGAGAATCGCTCTTACCTGCAACAGACATTTTCAAGGCCTTGTGTACTGTGCGCATGCGTGACACTCGGTGACGTCGTCAGCCCGACGCCTGCGCAGTTCATCAGTGCTTCAGCGCCTGATAAAAATTTATACCGGAGGGCCTTATGGGTAATAACGGTGCCATTAAATATTTCTTGAAGCACCGGATCAATGTCCATATCTCTTTTTTTTCGGGTGTATAGAAAAAATCTGCAGCTCTTTTAACGCAGGAAGCGGCTCACATAAACACTATACTCAATATCAACGTGTATCTAATGCCAAAGTAAAATGCAGATATAAAACACAAGAGATTCTGCAGTTGCTGGAAATACAGAGACGCACACACACAAAATGCTGGAGGAACTCTGCAGTTCAGGCAGCAACTAAGCAGCGGAGTACACAGCCTAAGCGTGCTGAAGGGGCTCGGTCTAAACGTTGTTTATTTATTCCTCTCCACAATTGTTGCCTGATCTTTTGATTTCCACAAGCATTTTGCAGAAAATAACCATTTTTTGGGGGGTCAACCAGTTTCCAAATTTTTCTGATCTTCCTTTTGTAGCCATATCCTGCTGGTCTGTTTCTTCCTCCTCTTCCTCCTCGTAAACTCTAGACCCCATCTCTCTCTGGAGCCCCAAAGCCTGACTCAGGCTGGCAACACTTTGGTTTCTGATTCTGCACCACCGAAGTTTCAATCGCTAGTCTGCTGTCAGACTTTGAGGCGCATTCTGTTACGAGACCGCAGGTTCGCTTACTGTGAGTGTCGCTTTAAGTGTCTGAGTGAGGCGGGGCTGTGACGTCACACACGCCCTGCAGCAGAGACAGAGAGACAAGGGGAGGGGAGAGAGGGAGGGGAGAGAGGGAGTGGAGGGAGAGAGAGAGGGAGAGGGAGAGGAAGAGAGAGAGAGTGTGAGAGACTTCAGCTTGTCACTGCGATGCCCAAAAGATTGGGTTGATCATCGGCATGCAGTGCACAACGGATGTGTGACTGTCACTTCGTATCATCCATATGTGTGGATTTGCTGGAGTATCCTGTGGTATCACTTTTGTTGGCCCTTACCTGGAATCGGGGTGTTCTGTGGTAACCACCTGAAGACGATATTCCTGTCACTGTCATCTAGCGATATTTCTAAGTGGATTTCGGAACGAATCGACGGATAAGATCTTCGGCGACTGTTACTTCGTTTACCCAACGTGGAATGTGTGTGGAATTCTTCGTAATTGCCTTCTCTCCACAAGTTCGTGTGGATTTACAAATCTCTCCTCTCACTCACTTATTCCGTGGATTACTGAACTTTTCCACTTTACCATCTGCAGACTTTAAGCATTGTTTCCCAAGCTTGTTAGTTCGGGAGCTATATATACGCATTACACTGTTAACTTCTGTTTATTTTGTTTAATCTTTTATATTTGTAGCAGATACTAATGAAGAGAGTGGTTTTAACATCGAAACCAGACTCCATTAGTGATCTATTGCTGCTGGTACGTAACAATTCCAACAACCCAGCTGTCTGAGGCACAGTCCATTAAAATTGGTGAAAATGACCCAAAACGTTGAAAAGAGCAGGGAAGAAGGAGTTTAACCAGCTTCGTTCAGCCTGGAGAAAATCATGCAGGAAATTCATGCAGGTGTATAAGATGATGAGAGGCATTGGTCGTGTGGATAGTCAGAGGCTTTTTCCCAGGGCAGAAACGGCTAACACGAGGGGGAATAGGTTTAAGCTGCTTGGAAGTAGGTACAGAGGAGATGTCAGAGCTGAGTTTTTATAAGCAAAGAGTGGTGTGTGTGTGGAATGCACTGCCAGCGACGGTGGTAGAGGCGGATCCAATAGAGTCTTTTAAGGGACTCTTAGATAGGTACATGGAGCTTAGGAAAATAGCTGGCTATGCGGAAGAGTAATTCTGAGCAGTTTCTAGAGTAAGTTACATGGTCAGCACAACATTCTGGGCCAAAGCATCGGTAATATGTTGTAGATTTCTGTGATTTTATGAAATTCAAGGGAAATCTCCTATCCCACAGAGTGGTAACTAGTTGCAACCTGTAATCTCAGGGAGAGTGAGAGGGGAACGGCATATACTGATATGAAACAGAAACTTGGGTAGGGACCAGATGGGCCGAGCGGCCTCTCTAGTGTACAATGTGAGTGTGGTAGAGACAGTAAGTACCTGAGACACGGGATTTGATACAGAACTGATTTATCTTTCACAGATACACAATATTAAACGCCAGTCTAGTTTCAGCAGATCAGACTCCTCCAATGCTCAGTGACCAGGGTTCAGTCCTGGGTGCGATGAGCAGCCGCAAGAACTGCAGAATCTGACAGTAACAGTCCCTCATGAACCTGCAGCTGCCTTCAGTCACCGTGATGGTTAAACATTTAACACGGAGCTGATTTGAACTTCCTCCCTGATGTGAAGTTGCTGGTGTTGCAGCAGCTGGGATGATTGAGTAAAACTCTTTGCTCACTCCGGACAGAAATGTGGCCTCTATTTATTGTGAACTCACCGGAGCATCACAAGGTGGGTTAACTGAATGAGTCTCTTCGCACACACGGAGCAGGTGAACGGCCGCTTCCCAGAGCGAAGCTGTTGGTGTATCTGCGATTAATGACGTCAGACTGCTACCAACGTCATGGCAATGTATCCAATCAGATCACGGACATGGACACGTGCTCGGGCTCTCCTTGTAGCGCGTGGGGCACTGTCTTCTCCAACATCTCCGCCTCCACATTCAAGGATCGGCGGCATTCAAGCGCTGGTGAACTGACAGATACAGCGGAACTAACGAGCTGTTGTGGTTGGGATTCCTATACACAGATCCTTTGACTTTTCTACACTGTTAAACGTTTACAAAGCTTGTAAGTGGATGAAGGGCAACATTTCATTTTTCAAAATGTTCCTGAGGCGAGCGGGGTAATTTAGTGAAGGTTTATAGCCTTTGTTATATAACTCAGCCATGACTTTTTTCTTATACTTAAAACGTTCATTTAATACCCCGGGCAAATAATCAACGACCAGCCTTATCTTATCATCTTCAAAGTTAATCATACCTAACCGACGAGATGGCAAATTATAGTAACCTTTCTTTTCAAGAAACGCAATGATCACAGGTGGAGGTTTCTGCTGAGAAGAGGATTTAAACACTGGGTCTCGGTGTGCCCGGGCTATTCTAGGCGGAGTCTCCAAAACGTCAGAAAACATACGAGCCAAGAGCTTTGCAAAAAATTCTGAAGGTCGATTGCCTTCGACCAACTCAGGAAGACCCAAAATTCGTATATTGTTCCTTCTTGATCTATTCTCAAGGCAACAATCTTTTGTCTTAGAGATTCAACGATTTTCGATTGTTTATCTCCGAACTTCCCCAACTCATCCGTCTTAGTATCGAGTCTCGTTAAAGCATCCTCATGTTCCTGAATCTGAGTAGTCTGTTCCTGCAGTGTTTTGAATAGTCTGCAGCAGAATCTCAATTCGTTTAAGCTCTGTGGTAACCTTTAAACACACATCCGAATGTGGTTCAGACGTTTCGCCTTCAGCTTCCGAATTAGCTCCGCAATAGCTTCCACAGTCACAGAAGGATCCTCTTCTTTTTTCCAGAAGTTTTAGCACGAGACATCAACGCAGATTGGATTCAGTAACTTAAAAAGAACTAAGCTGTTCGAGAAACACGTCTACTCCATGCAATGCCAGTAGGGGGGGGGGGGGGGGGGGGAAGGACAACATTTCAACTCAGGTAATTTTAGTCCCCATAGTGCCTTCTGATAAAAACACTGTCACAGCTCCAAACAATTTGGAGGAATAATACTTCATCTTCAAACTGACCGCAGTTTCGGCACCAGGCACAATATCAAACTCTCTGCTTCCCTCTATGTATCAAAATGGATCACTCCTCCCCTTCATCAGTCTGTGACTTGGCTCAGTTTGTCTGCCTCCTTCGCGTTCTGAGCATGCGTCACACACCCACAGAGATCACATTTTATTTACATGGCTGTGACTAGAGACTTTCTGAATATTATGTCCCTCCTGGCATTTGACGGTGGTAAACTCAGAGTCAGCAATGGTATTGACCCTCAGGAGTAGGTGATTAGGCTTTTTCGTTGGAGATCGATAAACTGCCCGTGGTGTGTGTCTGGATGAGTGGGTCGTTTTCAGACTGGAAGGAGGTGGCGTTTGGAGTACCCCAGAGATCAGTCCCTGACCACAGTTGTTCACAGTTTAATGTCCTGGCGGAGGCAGCGAGATGTGAGATGCCCCAGTCTGCTGGTGACGCAGAAAGAGTGGAGTTGGGGGAGGGGAGGCTATTCACATGCAATTTCGTAGCTTTGCAATCAGTACATAGTGCACTGTGGGGCTGCAGTGGCGGGTTCCAATCTGCTAATTACATTTGCTGAACAGTGTCGATGATCAGAGGGATCGCAGACTCCAAGGAGGCGGGGCTATGACGTCAGTCACAGGCTGACAGCGCTGACTGTGGACTGAACAACAAGAGAGAGAGAGAGCGATCTGCAGACAGGCAGTCGGCCAGTCTAAAGAGAGAGAGAGAGAGAGAGAGACTGGAAAAGCTGATCGCTTCAGTTAGTCGCAGCTGAGGCTTGGAACTCTCCTCTGCCCACAAGAGTGGGTTGATAATCGGTACACGAACCACAACGAATGTGTGTGGCTGTCACTTCGTATAATCCATAGGAATGGATTTTGGAATATATTGTGTTAACCCTTGCCTGGGTATGTTGTGTGTAAACCCCTGGAAGACGGTATTCCTGTGACAGGTCATTTTCGCTGATAACTCGTATGTGGACGGATTCAACGGATAAGAACTTCGACGACGGTATTTTCAAGTAACGGCCGTTTCTCTACGTTTCACCCTGGATTACAAATATCCCTCTCCCGTCATTTATTCCGTGGATTACTGAACTTTCCTACTTTACCACCTCAAGACTCTGAGATTTATTTCCTCAGGGTGGATAGTCTGGTAGTTATATTTACACATATATGCACTTAACAGTGGAAACTTTCCTTTACTTCGTTAAGTTACTATATGACAAGTAGATACTCATAAAGAAAGTGGTTTTAACATCAAAACCAGACTCCAGTGTGAATTCTATTGTTGTTGGTTCGTTTCTAAAACGTCACAGTTCGTAACAACAGTTTTATTAAACTAGTTAGACCACATCTGGAGTGTTTCATGCAGTTCTGGTCGCCCCCATTCTCGGAAGGATGTCGGGGCTTTGGAGAGGGCGGGGAAGAGGTTTACCAGGATACTGCCTGGATTAGAGGGCATGAGCTATAACGAAAGGCTGGACAACAGTTCAGTTCAGAAATGAAAACAGTTCAGTTTCCTTCTGTGGTTCCAGAGCAGAAAATCAGTTTGTCTAAAATTTCCACACAATTAAAATGGGAAATTTGTTTATTTTCATAACGTACTGAGCTACAGTGAAAATCTTGCCTGACGTACCATCCACACAGATCGATACATTACAACAGTACATTGAGCTGATATACAACAGAACAATAACTGTAACAAAGCATTATGGCTGCAGAGAAAGTGCAGTGCAGATAGACATATGGTGCAGGGTCACGTAGAGTTACATTGTGAGGTCGAGTCCATTTTATCATTCATTTGGCTGATAACCACAGACAGAAAGCCGCCTTTGAGCTTGTCATTACTAATAACTGCAGGTCTTTTTTTTCTCACTTTCTCGTGGCACTAGACAGGGATGTCCATTAAGCCCTTTATTATTTAATCTTGTATTGGAGAGTTTAGCTATAACACTACGTGAAGCTGAAAATATTCTTGGTATCTCTATGAATAGAACCATACATAAGATTTCTCTTTATGCAGATGATCTTTTGGTTTTTATTTCAGATCTTGAGGAATCAATTCCGAATCTTTTGGAAACACTTAAAGATTTTGGTAGATTTTCAGGATATAAAATTAACTTGAATAAAAGCGAATTGTTTCCATTAAATGTCCATGTTAGTATTTATGATGATATTCCTTTTAGAATTGTTAATACACTTAGATATTTAGGTATTATAATTACTAAAAAATATAAAGATCTCTATAAAGCGAATATAGTTCCTTTAATGGACTCCATGAAGCAGCCATTTTCTAGATGGAATCCACTTACTTTTTCTTTAATAGGTCGTATTCATGCTGTGAAAATGATGATTTTACCTAGATTTTTATATATTTTCGAAAATATACACATCTTTTTAACTTAAAAAAATCGATCAAATTGACTCTCTTATTTCTTCCTTTATTTGGACCAATAAGAGACCAAGAATTAATAAGTATCATTTATACAAATCTAAAAAAGATGGTGGACTTGCACTTCCTAATTTAAGACTGTATTATTGGGCTGTGAATATTAGACAATCATGTTTTTGGTTACATTGGCTTGCTAAGAACCAAAAATCATTATGAGTTGATTTGGAATTAAAAGCTGTTAAACAATTTTATTTAACTTCAATTTTAGGAGCTCCATTACCTTTACAGCTCTCTAAAATTCCAAATTTAAATCTTTACCCGGTTATTAAACAATCCCTACGGATTTGGGTTCAGTTTAGTTTTTTTTTAAATTTTAAACGATTTAAGTTGTCTAGTTTTTTATATCGAAACTTTTCATTTAAACCTTCAACAACTGACCCAATTTTTCTCCTATGGAAAAATAAAGGGATCCATTCGTTTAGAGATTTATTTTGTGATTGTCGATTGATGACCTTTGAAGAGTTATTTAACAAATTTTCTCTCGCTCATACACATTTTCAGCAATATGTTCAGATTGGACATTTTTAACAGCAATATCTACATAAGTTTCCATATTTACAAGAATCTGATTTGTTGGATAACATTTTGAAATCGAATCCCTTATTGAAAGTTCCATTAGCAGAATTTATAATTTATTTTTGTTACAAAAAGAGAACCTATCACTAAAGACTAAATAAGATTGGGAGAGAGAACTTCATATGGCCTTTGTTAATGAAGATTGGCTTCGAGTTTTGAAAAACTTAAATTCTTCTTCTGTATGTGCCCACCATCGTTTAATTCGATTTAAAACTGTTCACCGTTATTATTTTACAAAGGAGAGACTATCTAAAATATTTCCTTGTATAGACAAATGTTGTGATAGATGTAAAACGGAAGTAGCTACTTTGTCACATATGTTCTTGTCATGTACTTCATTAAAATCGTTTTGGAAATCTTTATTTTCTACAAGTTCTAAAGCTCTGAAAATTAATTTACAACCTAATAGATTGACTGTTCTATTTGGAATAGTTCCATATCATATTCAGGGTATTTCACCCTCAGATCAACATGTAATTGCATTTGTTACACTACTGACAAGAAGGGCTATTTTATTAAAATGGAAAGATATTTCTTCCCCTACATTAATTGAATGGTTTTCTCAGGGAATGTTATGTCTTAGTTTGGAAAAACATAGAAGTAGAACTTTGGATCCTCGATTCGATTTTCTGAGAAGATGGGGTTCATTTGCCAAATATTATCATTTAATTTGAATTACTCTGTATGGTTTCCTTCCAAATTTATTTTTTATAAATACGAAATGGCGGTTGATGTTTCTTATTTTCATATTTAGATGATGGTCAAATGTGTGTAGTTAGTGGTTTTTTTCCCCCCTAGTTAGATGGGGTTCCTTTTTTCCCCATATATATAATTCCCAATTTTATATTTTACGATCACTTTTTATCAGCTTTATTAATTGCATACATATTAATCTATTGAAGTTTTGTATCATTTTATAGCTGTACAAGATTCTGTACCAATAAAAAAGATTCTAAAAATTTAAAAAAAATGAAAAGGACAAAACAGTAACTGTAACAAAGCATTATGGCTGCAGAGAAAGTGCAGTGCAGATAGACATATGGTGCAGGGTCACGTCGAGTTACATTGTGAGGTCGAGTTCATTTTATCATTCATTTGGATTATAACCACAGACATGAAGCCGTCCTTGAGCCGGGTGGTTCGCGCTTTAAGGCTTTTGTATCTCTTCCCCGATGGGGGAGCGGGTTTGCAGCAAGAATGTCCAGGTTGTGAGGATCTTTGAGTACATGGCCTGCTTTTCCGAGGGAGGGGAAGTGTAGGAATAGTCCATGGAGGGGAGGCTTGTTTCTCTGATGTTCTCTGCAGTTCCTTGCAGTCATGGGCAGAGCAGTAGCCATACAAAGGCGTGAAGTATCGACAAGAAGCTCAGAGACCTCGGCCTTCACCCTGTCGCTAGATCCTGGACTTCTTGTCAGATCGCCGGCAGTTGGTAAGAGTGGGCTCCGTCACCTCTGTCTCTCTGACCCTCAGCACATATACCCCACAGGGGTGACTCCTTGCCCCCTCCTTTACTCTCGGTGCACCCGACTTTTGTCGCCACCCACAGCTCCAATCTGCTAATTAAATTTGCTGACGACACTACACTGACTGGCCTAATCTCAAATAATAACGAGGCAGCCTACAGAGAAGAAGTCATCACCCCGACAAGAAAACAACCTCTCCCTCATTGTGACAAAACAAAGGAGCTGGTTGGGGATTACAGGAGGAATGGAGACAGGGAGCATATTCAACATTTCCAAGTCTGTTATTGACACAAAAAGCACATTTTAATATTGATCATGACACAATGTATTTTACATATTGTTAATGACATAAAACATATTTATAGATTGTTACTGACAGAGAATCGTATAATTTGTGTTCCGTGTGTTATCTGAATGTACTTGCCTGTGATGCTGCCACAAGTCAGTGTTTCTCTGTACCTGTACCTTCCCGTACTTGTGTACTTGGCAATAAATTCAACAAGACCTGAGAAATCTCAGTGAGATTTGATTAGTGATGATCATCTTGGCAGCTCGGTAGGTCGAATGTATGCGACAGTACACTGTTAAATGCAAAACCCTGAACAGTGTCGATGATCAGAGGAATCTCAGATTTCAAGTTCATCGCTCCCTGAAAGAGACTGCACAGATTGATCGGGTGGTTCAGAAGGCAAATGCAGTCGTTGTCTTTATTAGTTGAAGCATTGAGTTCAAAAGTCGGGAAGTTGTGTTGCAGCTGTTACGAGCCTACGGTCGTACTGTGTTTCTTTAAGAGCGCCGGCGTGAGGAGGCGGGGCTATGACGTCAGTCACAGGCTGACAGCGCTGACTGTGGACTGAACCATAAGAGAGAGAGAGAGAGCGATCTGCAGACAGGCAGTCGGCCGGGGGGGGGGGGGGGAGAGAGAGAGAGAGAGAGAGAGAGAGAGAGAGAGAGAGAGAGAGAGAGAGAGAGAAAACTGATCGCTTCAGTTGGTCGCAGCTGAGGATCGGAACTCTCCGCTGCCCACAAGAGTGGGCATCGGTACACGGAACCACAGCGAATGTGTGTGGCTGTCACTGCGTATAATCCATAGGAGTGGATTTTGGAATATTTTGTGTTAACCCACCCTGGATTACAAATATCTCTCTCCCGTCATTTATTCCGTGGATTACTGAACTTTCCTACTTTACCATCTCAAGACTCTGAGCTTTGTTCCCTCAGGCTCGGTAGCCTGGGAATTATATTTACACATATATACACTTAACGCTGTAAACTTTCCTTTACTTCGTTAATTTACTACGTTATAAGTAGATACTAATAAACAGAGTGGTTTTAACATCAAAACCAGACTCCAGTGTGAACTCTATTGTTGTTGGTTCGTTTCTAAAACGTCACAGTTCGTAACAACAGTTTTATAAAACTATTTAGACCAAATCTGGAGTGTTTCATGCAGTTCTGGTCGCCCCCATTCTCGGAAGGATGTCGGGGCTTTGGACAGGGCGGGGAAGAGGTTTACCAGGATACTGCCTGGATTAGAGAGCACGAGCTATAAGGAAAGGCTGGACAACAGTTCAGTTCAGTTCAGAAATGAAAACAGTTCAGTTTCCTTCTGTGGTTCCAGAGCAGAAAATCAGTCTGTCTAAAATTTCCACACAATTAAAATGGGGAATTTGTTTATTATCATCACGTACTGAGCTACAGTGATAACTTTGCCTGACGTACCATCCACACAGATCGATACATTACAACAGTACATTGAGCTGATATACGACAGAACAATAACTGTAACAAAGCATTATGGCTGCAGAGAAAGTGCAGTGCAGATAGACATATGGTGCAGGGTCACGTCGAGTTACATTGTGAGGCCGAGTCCATTTTATCATTCATTTTGCTTATAGACACAGACAGGAAGCCGCCCTTGAGCTTGTCATTACTAATAACTGCAGCTCTTCTTTTTTCTCACTTTCTCGTGGCACTAGACAGGGATGTCATTTAACCCCTTTATTATTTAATCTTGTATTGGAGCCTTTAGCTATAACACTACCAGAAGCTAAAAGTATTCATGGTATCTCTATGAATGGAACCATACATAAGATTTCTCTTTATGCAAATGATCTTTTGGTTTTTATTTCAAGTCTTGAGGAATCAATTCCTAATGTTTTGGAAGCACTTCAATATTTTGGTACATTTTCAGGATATAAACTTAACTTGAATAAAAGCGAATTGTTTCCATTAAATGTCCATGTTAGTATATATGATGGTATTCCTTTTAGAATTGTTAATACGTTTAGATATCTAGCTATTATAATTACTAAAAAATATAAAGATCTCTATAAAGCGAACGTAGTTCCTTTAATGGACTCCATGAAACAACTATTTTCTAGATGGAATCCACTTACTTTTTCTTTAATAGGTGGTATTCATGCTGTGAAAATGATGATTTTACCTAGATTTTTATATATTTTCGAAAATATACATATCTTTTTAACTAAAAAAAATCGATCAAATTGACTCTCTTATTTCTTCCTTTATTTGGAACAATAAGAGACCAAGAATTAATAAGTATCATTTACACAAATCTAAAAAAGATGGTGGACTTGCACTTCCTAATTTAAGACTGTGAATTTAATTGGGCTGTGAGTATTAGACAATTATGTTTTTGGTTATATTGGCTTGGTAAGAACCAAAAATCATTATGGGTTGATTTGGAATTAAAAGCTGTTAAACAACTTTATTTAACTTCAATTTTAGGAGCTCCATTACCTATGCAGCTCAGTAAAATTCCAAATTTAACTCTTTACCCGGTTATTAAACAATCCCTACGGATTTGTGTTCAGTTTCGTTTTTTAAAAAAAATAAACAATTTAAGTTGTCTAGTTTTTCATATCGAAACTTTTCATCTAAACCTTCAACAACTGACCCTATTTTTCTCCTATGGAAAATAAAGGGATCCAATCTTTTACAGATTTATTTTGTGATTGTCGATTGATGACCTTTGAAGAGTTATTTAACAAATTTTCTGTTGCTCATACACATTTTCAGCAATATGTTCAGTTTGGACATTTTTAACAGCAATATTTACCTAAGTTTCCATATTTCCATATTTTAAATTTGAAACCTTTTGTTAATGGTTCCTTTACCGGTATCTATAACTTCATGATTGATTCTCGACAAGACTGTTTAGATTAAATAAAAAAAGCTTGGGTGGATGACCTAAACTGTCAGATTTCTGATGATAGATGGAATAAAATTCTTAAACGGGTTAATAAATCATCTTTCTGTGCTCGTCATTCTCTTCTACAATTTAAAGTGGTTCATAGAGCTTACATTTCTAAACAGAAGCTGTCCAGTTTTTATCTGAATGTTTCTCCACTTTGTAATGAATGCAACTCTGCTGATGCCTCTTTAATTCATATGTTTTGGTTTTGCCCTAAAAAAAGATGGTGGACTTGCACTTTCTAATTTAAGACTGTATTATTGGGCTGTGAATATTAGAGAATTATGTTTTTGGTTATATTGGCTTGGTAAGAACCAAAAAATATTATGGGTTGATTTGGAATTAAAAGCTGTTAAACAATTTCATTTAACTTCAATATTAGGAGCTCCATTACCTTTATAGCTCTCTAAAATTCCAAATTTATATCTTTACCCGTTTATTAAACAATTCCTACCGATTTGGGTTCAGTTTCGAAATTTTTTAAAGTTTGAAACAATTTAGTTGTCCAGTTTTTTGTATCGAAACATTTCATTTAAACCTTCAACAACTGTCCCCATTTTTCTCCTATGGAAAAATAAAGGGATCCATTCGTTTACAGATTTATTTTGTGATTGTCGATTGATGACCTTTGAAGAGTTATTTAACAAATTTTCTTTCGCTCATACACATTTTCAGCAATATGTTCAGATTGGACATTTTTAACAGCAATATCTACATAAGTTTCCATATTTACAAGAATCTGATTTGTTGGATAACATTTTGAAATCGAATCCCTTAGTGAAAGGTTCCATTAGCAGAATTTATAATTTATTTTTGTTACAAAAAGAGAACCTTTCACTAAAGACTAAATAAGATTGGGAGAGAGAACTTCATATGGCCTTTGTTAATGAAGATTGGCTTCGAGTTTTGAAAAACGGAAATTCTTCTTCTATATGTGCCAATTCAATTTAAAATTGTTCACCGTTATTATTTAACAAAGGAGAGACTATCTAAAATATTTCTAGTATAGTCAAATGCTGTGATATATATAAAACTGAAGTAGCTACATTGTCACATATGTTCTGGTCATGTTCATAATTAAAATCGTTTTGGAAGTCTTTATTTTCAACAAGTTCTAAAGCTCTGAAAATTAATTTACTACCTAATAGATTGACTGTTCTATTTGGAATAGCTCCACATCGGATTCAGGGTATTTCATCTTCAGATCAACAAGTAATTGCATTTGTTACGCTACTGACAAGAAGGGCTATTTTATTAAAATGGAAAGATATTTCTTCCCTTACATTAATTGAATGGTTTTCTCAAGGAATGTTATGTCTTAGTTTGAAAAAAATTAGAAGTAGAACTTTTGATCCTCGATTCGATTTTGTGAGAAGATGGGGTTCTTTGCCAAATATTATCATTTAATATGAATTATGCTATATGGTTTCTTTACAATTTTTTTATAAATATGAAATGAGGTTGATGATTTATTTTATATTTAGATGATGGTCAAACGTTTTGCTCGTGGGTTTCATTCCTAATGGATTTTTTTCCCTTTTTTTGTAGTTAGTAGGTTTTTTTCCCGAGTTAGATGGGGTTCTTTTTTTCCTCCTTTTTCTATACATATATCATTCCATTTTGATCATTTACAATCAATTCTTTCAGCTTTATTAATTGTATACATATTAATATATTGAAGTTTTGTATCATTTTATAGCTGTCGAAGATTATGTAGCAATAAAAAAGATTCTAATAATGAAAAATGAAAAGGACAAAACAGTAACTGTAACAAAGCATTATGGCTGCAGAGAAAGTGCAGTGCAGATAGACATATAGTGCAGGGTCACGTCGAGTTACATTGTGAGGCCGAGTCCATTTTATCATTCATTTGGCTTCTAACCACAGACAGGAAACCGTCCTTGAGCCGGGTGGTTCGCGCTTTAAGGCTTTTGTATCTCTTCCCCGATGGGGGAGCGGGTTTGCAGCAAGAATGTCCAGGTTGTGAGGGTCTTTGAGTACATGACCTGCTTTTCCGAGGCAGGGGAAGTGTAGGAAGAGTCCCTGGAGGGGAGGCTTGTTTCTCTGATGTTCTCTGCAGTTCCTTGCAGTCATGGGCAGAGCAGTAGCCATACGAAGGCGTGAAGTATCGACAAGAAGCTCAGAGACCTCGGCCTTCACCCTGCCTTGTGTAGCTGGATCCTGGACTTCCTGTCAGATCGCCGGCAGGTGGTAAGTATGGGCTCGCGCACCTCTCTCTCTCTCTCTGACCCTCAGCACACATACCCCACAGGGTTGGCTTCTTGCCCCTTACTTTACTCTGTGCACCCATGACTTGCGTCGCCACCCACAGCTCCAATCTGCTAATTAAATTTGCTGACGACACTACACTGACTGGCCTAATCTCAAATAATAACGAGGCAACTTACAGAGAAGAAGTCATCACCCCGACACAGTGGGGTCAAGAAAACAACTTCTCCCACATTGTCACAAAAACACAGGAGCTGGTTGTGGATTACAGAAGGAATGGAGACAGGTATCAAATTCAACATTTCCAAGTCTGTTGTTGACTCAAAATGCACATTTTAATATTGATCATGACAAAATGTATTTTATATATCCTTAATGACTTAAAACATATTTACAGATTGTGACTGACAGAGAATCGTATAATTTGTGTTCCGTCTGCTATCTGAATGTACTTGCCTGTGATGCTGCCACACGTCAGTGTTTCTCTGTACCTGTACCTTCCCGTACTTGTGCACTTGGCAATAAATTCAACAGGACCTGAGAAATCTCACTGAGATTTGATTAGTGATGATCATCTTGTCAGCTCGGTAGGTCGAATGTATGAGACAGTACACTGTTAAATGCAAAACCCTGAACAGTGTCGATGATCAGAGAAATCTCAGACTCCAAGGAGGCGGGGCTATGACGTCAGTCACAGGCTGACAGCGCTGACTGTGGACTGAACCACGAGAGAGAGAGAGAGAGAGAGAGAGAGAGAGAGAGAGAGAGAGAGAGAGAGAGAGAGAGAGAGAGAGAGAGAGAGAGAGAGAGAGATATCTGCAGACAGGCAGTCGGCCAGTCTAAAGAGACAGAGAGAGAGACTGGAAAAGCTGATCGCTTCAGTTAGTCGCAGCTGAGGCTTGGAACTCTCCTCTGCCCACAAGAGTGGGTTGATCATCAGAACACAGAACCACAACGAACGTGTGTGGCTGTCACTTCGTATAATCCATAGGAGTGGGTTTTGGAATATCTTGTGTTAACCCTTGCCTGGGTATGCTGTGTGGTAACCCCTGGAAGACGGTATTCCTGTGACAGGTCACTTTCGCTGATAACTCGTCTGTGACGGATTCAACGGATAAGAACGTCGTCGGCGGTTATTTTGAAGTAACTGCCTTTTCTCTACGTTTCACCCTGGATTACAAATATCTCTCTCCCATCATTTATTCCGTGGATTACTGAACTTTCCTACTTTACCATCTCAAGACTCTGAGCTTTGTTCCCTCACGCTCGATAGTTTGGGAATTATATTTACACATATATACACATAACACTGTTAACTTTCCTTTATTTCATTGTTACTATAAGTAGATCCTAATAAAGAGAATGGTTTTAAACATCAAAACCAGACTCCAGTGCGAACTCCATTACTGCTGGTTCGTTTCTAAAACGTTACAGTTCGTAACACAGTTTTATAAAAATAGTTAGACCAGATCTGGAGTGTTTCATACAGTTCTGGTCGCCCCCATTCTCGGAAGGATGTCGGGGCTTTGGAGAGGGCGCAGAAGAGGTTTACCAGGACACTGCCTGGATTAGAGGGCATGAGCTATAACGAGAGGCTGGACAAACTTGTGTTGTTTTCTCCAGAGCGGCTCAGGCTGGGGTGAGACTGGATGGAAGTTTATAAGATTACGAGAGGAATAGATAGAGTGGAAAGACGATATATTTTTCCTGGGGGTTGAAATGTCTAATACATTTAAGGTGAGAGGAGATGTGAGCGGCAAGTTTGCTTCTATCCACAGACTAATGAGTAGCTGGAGTCTCTGCCTGGGGGGGGAGGGCTGTGTCACCAATCCTGACACGTGATCCCGTTTGCCCCTCCCATTTAACCGCAGATGGGCAGCATCTGCGCGTCTGTTTCCGAGGCCCCGCCTCCCGATGATGTAACAATCTCTTCGCGCATGCTCACAGTCCCCGGGTGGACGGTGTTTTCCTCTCCGCTCAGAGCTGAAGTGGGTCGGCTGTGTGTTCGGGAAAGACTTTCGTCTCTTCCGTCGGGATCACTGTCTGCGGGCCGAAGATATCACTTTCCCATCGGTGAGTATTGAGACCGATCCCGAGCGGGGAGATCCGATGTTGGCCGTGAGCCCCGAACTGAGGGCCAGTTAATCATTTGTTTTCCAGTTATCTGGGCTCGTCAGAAATGTGTCGACTTCACTTAATCTGCATTGAACGATCCAAACCAGGAGCCCAGGCTGTCTGTTTCCACAGAATTGAAATGGAAGTCCCGCCGTCAGGTCACGTGGGGCTGTGTGCCGCAGATTCGCCCCGCCCTCCGCTTTGTGACGCAAGATCACGTGGTGTGATGTCGGCCACTGAGTCCCATTAACTTCCCCGAACTGGCCTCACTTCCTGGGGCTCCTCACATTTGTCCTGGAGCTTTATGGCTGTTGTGTCTTCTCCCGGAGTGGGGTGGGTGAGAAAGGAGAACGTACCAGGTTGTGGGGATCTTTGGTTTCACTGCCTGCTTTACCGAGGGCCTGGGAAGTCTAGGGGGAGAATGGTTCGAGCCTCAGTGAGCCATACATTACTCCTGCACGTTTATAGTCCAGCGACGGCGGTCGGTTCAGTACAGACAAGATCTGTATCCTAGGATCTGTAATACAAATTTCCTGAAATGGTTCTGTTTTAACCTGGAAATGGAGTGATAGTATAACAGTAAAGGAAGCACAAATTTTCCCTGTAAATTATCCTGGAACCAATTTGTCTGTTATTCCTGGAAATGTGTACGGTGCAGTTGTTGCTAATGAGGTTCACATGAATAATCTCACGAATGATCGGTGTTATGTATGAGGAGCATTTGATGGTTCTGGATCTGTGCTCAATGGAGTTCAGAGGGACGGTGGGGGTGGTGGAGGGATGTATGGTTAAGTAAACCTACCGAATGCTGAAAAGCCTGGATACAGTGGACATGGAGAGGATGTTTCCATTAGACGGGGAGTCTGTGATCTGACAGCACAGTCTCAGAATAAACTTGCTTCCCTTTAAAACTGAGATGAGAAATTTTTTTTGGCCAAAAGATGTCTGATCTGTGGAATTTGTTGCCGCAGAATTTGTTTGAGGCTGCCATCTGGGTCTATTTGTGAAGATTAATATACTAATGATTGCTGAGTAGCTTCAGGGTTACAGGAGGAAGGCAGGAATATGGTGTTGAAATAAAAATCAGCCCTGGTTGAATGGTTGAGTGGTGGAGCAGACCAGATGGATTGAATCACCTGATTCTGTTCCTGTGGCTTGTGTCTTACCATGACTGAATGATGGCTCCTTCTTATCCCGTATCGTCTGTGTCATGTGAGGGAGAATAAAAGATTGTTCACTGAGATCATTATATTTGCCTTCAACGTTTAAATTTCAGTGAGTTTTGTTCCTAGTAACATTAAGCAGAAATGTTTGGTCCTCCTTTTCATTGTTAACGTGCTTCATTATCTTTCATGTTAAAGTTAGACCTGCAGTGAGAGATTTATTGGAAGAAAAACCACGACTGAAGACAAGGGAACAGCAACAAGTGAACCAGCCCGAGGATTGAGAGCATCAACTGGAGAGAACCAATCTAACTCGGAGATTCCAGTGATTCTGTCGGGAGAAAGTTTGGTGAGTCTTATTTACTCAAACACTGGTCCTTTAGACATTACATACCTGCACAAAGGAAGGTAGGAAATAGTTGGGAGTGAGACTGAATGTGCCCAGAAGAACCAGTTATGCCAGTACCAGTCAGACCCAGTTGTGAAGACGCCCCCCCCCCCCAATTTTCCCTTTAAACTTTTCGCCCTGCACCCTTAACCCATGTCCTCTGGGTTTTTTTCTCCCCTAGCCTCAGTGGATAAAGCCTGCTTGCATTCACTCTATCTATACCCATCATAATTTTATACACCTCTATCAAATCACCCCTCATTCTCCTACGCTCCAGGGAATAAAGTCCTAACCTATTCAACCTTTCTCTGTAACTCAGTTTCTCAAGTCCCGGCAACATCCTTGTAAACCTTCTCTGCACTCTTTCGACCTTATTAATATTCTTCCTGTAATTCGGTGACCAAAACTGCACACAGTACTCCAAATTCCCCCTCACTAATGCAATATGCAACCTCACCATTACATTCCAACTCTTATACTCAGTACTTTGATTTATAAAGGCCAATGTACCAAAAGCTCTCTTTACTACCCTATCTACATGTGATGCCACTTTTAGGGAATTTTGTATCAGTATTCCTAGATCCCTCTGTTCTAGTGCCCTCCTCAGTACCTTACCATTTACCTTGTATGTTCTACCTTGGTTTGACTTTCCAAAGTGCAATACCTCACACTTGTGTGTATTAATCCCATGGGGATGAATAAAGTATCTATCTATCTAATCTCCATCTGCCATTTTTCCAGCTGGTTCAGATCCCTCTGCAAGCTTTGAAAACCTTCTTCACTGTGCACTACACCTCCAATCTTTGTATCATCAACAAATTTGCTGATCCAATTTACCAAATTATTATCCAGATCATTGATATAGATGACAAATAACCATGGACCCAGCATTGATCCCTGTGGTACACCACTAGTCACAGGCCTCCACTCAGAGTAGCAATCCTCCACTACCACTCTCTGACTTTTCCCATTCTCAATTCCCAATCAAATGTACTACCTCACCATGTATAGCTAGTGACTGAATCTTCCTAACTAACCTCCGATGCGGGACTTTGTCAAAGGCCTTACTGAAGTCCATGTAGACAACATCCACTGCCTTCCCTTCATCCACTTTCCTTGTAACCGCCTCGAAAATCTCTAATATATGGCACAAAGCCATGTTGACTCTCCCTAATAAGTCCCTGTCTATCTAAGTAATTGTCGATCCTATCTCTTAGTACTCCTTCCAATAATTTACCCATGACCGACATCAAACTTGCCAGCCTATAATTTCCCGGATTACTTTTAGAGCCTGCTTTAAACAACGGAACACTTTTTATACTACTCAAGTACCTTCTTTGCTCCCTGTTTCTTATACATGTCATACATCTCTCTCTTCTTTATCAGAATTCCAATATCCATCGAGAACCAAGTTTCCTTATTCTTATTCACTTTGCCTTTAATCCTGAGACTTTGTACCCAGGGTGTCCTCATGAGCCGTCTGGAAATGATTTCAGCTAGTGACAGCCCTGTTTTCCCCTGTGGGGTAACCCTCATGTGGAATCGGGCTGATGGTCGGACCTTCAACCAAGTGAGTCCAGTCTCCGCTGTTAGTCTGGCTAGTTTACTCTTCAGAGTGCCATTGGCTCTTTCCACTCTGCCAGCGGCCCGTGGGTGGTGTACACAGTGGAATTGTTGCTTGATAGCTAGTTTGTTACATACCCCTTCGTTTACTTTCACCATAAAGTGTGGGCCATTGTTGAACTCAGCATCTCTGGCAGGCCGTACCTGGGAATTATTTCCCGTAATAATACATTCACAACAGTCACAGCAGTATCGATGGTAGTTGGAACAGCTTCAATCTATCTACTAAGCACATCTATAATAACTAAGCAGTATCTATAGCAATGTACTCTAGGCAATTCAATAAAATCAACTTGTAGACACAAAAAGATCCACCTGGCAGGGTAGTCATACCCGATGTGCAGGGTAAAGGTTACCAACCATTCCCTCCTTTCCCAGGTGTGTCAAGTCATGTTTCTGATCGACCAATATTGGTAAAAACTGTGTAGGAACACAAACCTGTCCCGCTGGGTGATCCGAAAACTTAGGCCAGGGACTTTCTGGCATCTCATATGGGACTACAGTTTGCACTCCTCCACAGAGGCATCCCCCTGAAAACTATGTACCTCCGTCATGTCTGGCAAACCCGCTCTGCTTTAGTCATGGAAGGTTGTTTGACAGGAACCCGAGGGGACTACAACTACTGAGGATTTTGCCACAGTTTTCGCTGTCTAATCTGCTAAAGCATTGCCTTTAGTGACCAGGGTAGACATGCGGGTGTGGGCTGCACATTTGATAATGGTCAAAACTCGAGGTAGCTGCAGAGCGGTGAGTAAGTTGTTTACAGAGGTGGCATTACTAATGGGGTGGCCAGAGGAAGTCAGGAATCCCCACATTCCCAGAGAGTGCCGTAGTCAAGTACAATTCCAAATGCATAACGGGAGTCTGTGCAAACGTTCCCACTTTAGTCTGTTGCTAGGATACAGGCATGAGTCAGAGCAAACAGCTCAGCCTTCTGGGCGGAGACAGCCACTTCAAAAGAGGCCTGCTTAATTACTTCACCGTCCGTCACTATCGCATCGATTCCCTGCTGGATCCACAAAAGAGCTTCCATCCTCATGAAACGGTGTCTCGGGCTAGAGGGAGTATTGCGGAATGGATGGGAGAGCCTGTCCTTCTTTCACTCTGATCCAGACGGGGGCAGTCGGTGCGGACAACCATGGCCTGAAATTGCCCAGAGCTGTGGTATAATGTCTTGCGTTCGGTCAATATTAAAAGAGTGTCTTCACCTCAGACTCCTTCCAGTATTGAAGTCAGACTGCAGCCAAGTCTTGCCAGTCTCCCTCGGTGATGGAGGCTTGTTTCGTCAGGGTGTGGGCAAGGAACCCTAGGCTCTTTGGCTTGAACCCAGGGCAAACCCTGACGCTGGTATGGGGAAACACCAGTCCTGTCTGTCGCCAAAGGAAATCCGGAACTTCGGCCAGTAATGCACTGCCCTCTCTTCCTTTAACCTCTCCAATCACCATGACTGGGAACTTCTGTCCCTCGAGGGGTGCATAATATTGGCTTTCCTCAGTGACGCACCCCGTAGGGTCATAGCACAGAGTCACATGAGGGTCGGCCGCTGGCGGAAGGGGTTCAAATGCAGTGGAGTCCAGATTAAGTGCCCACCACTGGGGGGGTTTAGAAACTGGGGAAGCTGTCGGTTGTTCACTAGCCCCAGGGTGACACCCTTGTCTGTGTCTCCACTCCTCCTGTCCACCACAATCAGCTCCTCTGTTTTTGTGACATTGAGGGAGAGGTTGTTTTCTTGACACCAGTCAGATGTTGTTCAGACCTCAGACAGAGTCAGCAATCAAATGGTTGAGCCTGGTGTGATGAATGTGCTGAGCTGTGTATATCACAATGCAAGAAGCATCGGAGGAAAGCCCAATGAGCTCAGGAAAGGGAATTATGATATTGTAGACATTATTGGGACTTGGTTGCACCCAATAGTCTGAGGGATTTAGAGGAACAAAAGTTATTCAGTAAGTAATTTTAACTTTCCATATATTGACTGGGACTCCCATACTGTAAAAGGAATAGATGGGGTAGAGTTTCTCAAATGTGCCCATAATCGGTACGTAAAATTCCCAATGTAGAAGTGTGCAATAAGCTGTTAGGAAATGATCAGGGCTGGTGACAGAAATTAGTGATCATAATGACATGAAATTCAAAATAAAGATGGAAAAAGAGAGGTCTGGACCATGGGTTGAGATTCTAAATTGGAGAAAGTTCAATTTTGATGGTATCAGAAAGGATCTGGCAAGTGTGGATTGGGACAGGCTGTTTTCTCACAAAGGAGTACTTAGTAAATGGGAGGCCTTGAGAAGTGAAATTTTGAGGGTGTAGAATTTGTACAAAATGAAAGTTGAAACGTAACTGGTTCAGGGAAACTTGGCTTTCATGAGATATTGAGGCCCTGTATATTTCGTTCCTCTAAATGCCTCAGACTTTTGGGTGCTACCAAGACTCACTAATGACTGACTCATTAATCATCTTTCCATGCCCGGAGCTCATTTGACTTTTTTTTCTTTGGTTGTCTTCTGTTGGTTTCTAGCTTCCCAATAGCTTTTGCTCTTTTGTTTGCCCTCTCTTTGGCTTTTATGTTGGCTTTGGCTTCTCATTCCAGCCACAGTTGTGTCCTCCTGCCTTTCCAATACTTCCACTTCTTTGGGATATTATCGACAACTGATCTCCCGAATTGCTCCCAGAAACTCCAGCCATTGCTGCTCCATTGTCACTCCTACCTTTTCCCTTCCAAACAAGTTTGGCCAGCTTCTCTGTTATAGAAACGTGGAACCGTTCACAGAGAAACTGGCTATTTGGCTCATCTGGTCAATGCCGAAAAAAAAAAACATTTAAACTGTCTAATGCATCTACCTGCACCGAGACCATCGCCCTCCATACCCCTACCAACCAGGCTCCCACCCAAACTTCCTTCAAATGATGAAACCGAGCTCATATTCACCACTTGTGTTGGCATCTCATTCCATGCTCACACAACCATTTCAGTAAAGAGCTTTTCCAAATGTTCCTGTTAAATTTTCACCTTCCTCACTTATCCAGGCCCTCTAGTTGTCATCCCACCCAACCTCAGAGGAAAAAGCTGCTTGCATTTACCCTATCTTTACCCTCATAATTCTGTATACTTCTGACAAATCCTCGAAGTAATGCATAATTTCATTCTTTCTGTTTCGAGCATTTTTTAGGTGCATAAGATGATGAGGGGCATTGACCTTGTGGATAGCCAGAGGTTTGTTCCCAGGGCTGAAATGGCTCACATAAGGGGGCACAGTTTAAGGTGATTTGAAATAGATACTGTGGGGATGTCAGGGGTATGTTTTCTACACAGAGACTGGTGGGTGCATGGAATGCACTGCCAGCTATTTGTGTGAGATTGTTTCAGTTACTTTGGGGCCAGGAACCCATGCAGCTCAGTGGGAATAGGGAATAATACCAATGGAGAGAGTCAAACTGAGCCAGGTCACAGCTGGAGATGGCAGAAATGCCCCATTCTTACAGAGACATGAAAAGCATCAGAGAGTTTGATGGTCATACCAGACACCAGCACTGTGCCCAGTTAGAAGGTGATTTCCTTCTCCAACTTGTGTTGAACTTCACTGTAACAGTGTGATGACAGATCACACCTTGACATCTCAAGTGATCTCATCTGAAAGGTTGTCCTACACCCATTGATGGATTTTGTAAATCTCTTTACAGGTTGCAAATGACGAGGAATTTGCGCGAATCGTGAACACAACACACTAGTTTTGTTGTCGCTGTCCAGATATTTAAGAAGTGGAACAAGGGATTCACTCGAACATCTTTCCTGCTCAGACTGTGGGGAGGGATTCAGTTGATCATCTGTGTGACTGGCATACCCGTCATCTTACACAGACGGGACCCAATCATCTGCTCAGACAGTGGGAATGGATTCAGTCGGATATTTCAACTGAAGGTACATCAGCAAGTTCCCACTAGGCAAGGCCATTCATTTGTTCTGTGTGCGAGAAGGGATTCAGTCGGTCTTCCCACCCGTGGACACACCGGTCAGTTCACACTGGGCAGAGGCTGGTCACCTGCTGAATTTGTGGGGAAGGATTCACTCGGTCATCTGATCTAATGGCTCACCAGCAAGTTCACACTGTGGAGAAGCCATTCACCTGCTCAGTCTGTGGGAAAGGATTCACTCAGTCATCTAAACTAAAGGTACATCAGCGAGTTCACACTGGTGAGAGGCTGTTCACCTGCTCAGTGTGTGGGAAGGGATTCACTCGGTCATCTAAACTAAAGGTACATCAGCGAGTTCACACTGGGGAGAGGCCGTTCACCTGCTCAGTGTGTGGGAAGGGATTTACTTGGTCATCTCAACTGAAGGAACATCAGAGAATTCACAGTGGAGAGTGGCCATTCACCTGCTCAGTCTGTGGGAAGGGATTCACTTGCTCATCTAAACTGAAGGTACATCAGCGAGTTCACACTGGTGAGAGGCCGTTCACCTGCTCAGACTGTGGGAAGGGATTCACTCGGTCATCCCACCTACTGGTACACAAGTCAGTTCACACTGGGGAGAGGCCATTCACCTGCTCAGTGTGTGGGAAGGGATTCACTCAGTCATCTAAACTGAAGGAACATCAGAGAGTTCACACTGGAGAGAGGCCGTTCATCTGCTCAGACTGTGGGAAGGGATTCACTCGGTCATCCCAGCTACTGGTACACAAGTCAGTTCACACCGGGAAGCGGCCATTCACATGCTCGGAATGTGGGAAGGGATTCACTTGCTCATCTCAACTGAAGGTACATCAGAGAGTTCACACTGGAGAGAGGCCGTTCACCTGCTCAGACTGTGGGAAAGGATTCACTTCATCATCTCAACTGAAGGTACATCTGCGATTTCACATCGGGGAGAGGCCATTCACCTGCTCAGACTGTGGGAAGGGATTCACTTCCTCATCTGATCTTAAGGTACATCAGCGAGTTCACACTGGGGAGAGACCGTTCACCTGCTCAGATTGTGGGAAGGGATTCACTTTATCATCTCAACTGAAGCTACATCAGCGAGTTCACACTGGGGAGAGACCATTCACCTGCTCAGACTGTGGGAAGGGATTCATTCAGTCATCTGACCTACTGGTACACAAGTTAGTTCACACTGGAGAGAGGCCGTTCACCTGCTCAGACTGTGGGAAGGGATTCACTCGGTCATCCGACCTACTGGTACACAAGTCTGTTCACACTGGGAAGAGCCCGTTCACCTGTTCAGACTGTGGGAAGGGATTCACTCGGTCATCTAAACTGAAGGTACATAAACGAGTTCACACCGGAGAGAGGCCGTACAGCTGCTCAGTGTGTGGGAAAGGATTCACTCTGTCATCCAACCTAATGGCACACCAGCGAGTTCACACTGGGGAGAGGCCGTTCACCTGCTCGGACTGTGGGAAGGGATTCACTTGCTCATCTAATCTGAAGGTACATCAGCGAGTTCACACTGGGGAGAGGCCATTCACCTGCTCAGACTGTGGGAAGGGATTCTCTTGGTCATCTCAACTGAAGGAGCATCAGAGTGTTCACACTGGAGAGAGGGCATTCACTTGCTTAGACTGTGGGAAGGGATTCACTTGCTCATCTAAATTGCAAGTACATCAGCGAGTTCACACTGGAGAGAGGCCATTCACCTGCTCAGACTGTGGGAAGGGGTTTACTCGGTCATCCCACTTACTGGTACACAGGTCAGTTCACACCGGGGAGAGGCCATTCACCTGCTCCGTGTGCGGGAAGGGATTCACTTGGTCATCTCAACTGAAGGAACATCGGAGAGTTCACACTGGGGAGAGGCCGTTCACCTGCTCAGACTGTGGGAAGGGATTCAGTCGGTCATACGACCTTCTGGCACACCAACGAGTTCACAGTGGGGAGCAGCCGTTCACCTGCTCAGACTGTGGGAAGGGATTCACTTGGTCATCTCAACTACAGAGACACCAGCGAGTTCACACTGGGTAGAGGCTGATCACCTGCTCAGACTTTGGGAAGAGATTCTCTCAGCCAAATCAACTAAATGTTCATCATTGTGTTCACATTGGGGAGAGGCTGTTCTCCTGCTGTGAAGGTGGGAAGCGATTCACTGAGTCATCTAACCTTATGTAAATATCGCTTCGGCTAGCAACTTAATATAGGGGGTAGTAGCCCCCGAGCCTAGAAAAGAAATCTCATTTGGGTGGATGCTGCGTGATGTTATAAATCAGTGCTGTACCCCGAAATAACAAATGGTACACAATATGTGATTAAACAATTGAGCTTTATAATTCTTACTTTGACTGAGGCAATGATGTACAGTGTATCAGTAAAGTTTCCCATTCCATTTGACTTCATTGTGAAGTATTATCTTGCACCTTCTATCTCACTGAGTTTTTCAGTAATCAGTTTTTGTTAGCTAGAACGACAAGAGGTTAAATTGGATGCAGCACCTGGTGGGATAACAGTTATAAGCTACGATCATAGGGTATGACAGGAAAGATTCTAGCATTTTGTTATGAACCGTAACACTTCAGAAATGAACCAGCAGCAATAGACTGCACCTGGAGTCTGGTTTTGATGTTAAAACCACTATCTTCATTAGTATCTTCTTATAATCTAGTAACATAAGCAAGATAAACCAAAGTTAACAGTGTTACGTATATATATCTCTATGTGTGTGTGTGTGTGTGTGTGTAGATATAACTCCGAAACTATTGAGCTGGGTGTTGGGGGGGGGGGGTAGGGGTGGAGAACTAGGCTTAGAGTCTTGAGATGGTTAAGTATGAAAGTTTAGTTCATTCATGGAATAAGGGATAGGAGAGAGAAATTTGTAATCCAGGGTAAGTGCAGAGAGACGGCAATTACGTTGAATTCCACATGTTCCACGGTGGTTAAATTGAGTTAACAGTCGCCGTAGATTTTATCTGTCGTCGTTCCAAATCCACATACGAATTATCACCGAAAGTGACTTGTCACAGGGATATCATCTTCAAGTGAATCGCCACACCACATACCCAAACAAGGGTTAACACATAAGTGGTCGCCACAGGATTCCCCAAACAAAATCCACTCCTGTGGATTATTCGAGGTGACAGGCACACATTCGATGTGCACTGGATCGATAATCAAACCACCCTTGTGGGCACAGGAGAGTTCCAAACAGTGACCCTTGGCCACTAGCTTCCTTGTCCAAATCCTTTTGTTCTCTTTTTTTGCGTCCTTCTGACTGTGAGTGTCTGTGTCCTCGCTTAAAACGAAACAAACTGCGAGTAATGTAAACAAGCTGCAAGTCAGACAGTCCCGCCTCCTTGAGCTCTCTCTCTCTCTGTAAAAATCAAAAGTGAGCTGAGAAAGTCAGCGGCTGACGTCATTGTTAGTCCCCACCTCACTCAGGCACTCTCTTAAAGTGACAGTCCACAGCAAACGAAACCCAGGGATTCATAACACTTGCCCTCTCCCCAAAAAATATTTTTTGATCTCAAAGAGCAAAATTTTAACTGCAAACTACAGTATATAAAACAATACACATACGGTTATCATGTAACACATTGCAGCAGCGTTTACAGATACCAGATTCTGCTTCACTATTAAAACTGTAAGCTTAGCATCTGGAAAGACAATCGGCAATGATATTATCCGTGGATTTTATATGCGTTATCACAATATCATACTCTTGCAAAATAAGACACTAGTATAACAATCTTCTGTTTTTGTCCTTTACCTTACTCAAAAACACCAACAGATTATGATCAGTATAAACTACAAGAGGTTTCTTCTCAAGACAAACACAGACATCGAAATGCTGCAAAGCCAAGATGAGTGACAACAACTATTTCTCTAAGAACCACAGAACATTACAGCACAGAAACAGGCCTTTTGGCCCTTCTTGGCTGTGCCGAACCATTTTTCTGCCTAGTCCCACTGACCTGCACCTGGGCCATATCAACCCAAACGCCTCTCATCCATATACCTGTCCAGGTTTTTCTTAAATGTCAAAGGTGAACCCGCTAAGATGGAATAATTTCTTTGATGCTCATTGAATTTTCTCGAAAAGTAAGCTACATCATCATCATCTTTTTGTAATAACACTGCCCCGGCAGCTTCATCACTGGCATCCACAGCTACAGAGAATGGCTTTGTAAAGTCAGGTGCCCTGAGCACAGGTTAATGACATAAAAATGGCTTTCAATCGATCAAATGCCTCCTGACAAGGCTCGGTCCAAACAAACTTTTTACCCTTCTTGAGGAGATTAGTCAGAGGAAGAGCGATATAAGCAAAGTTCTTACAGAACTTACGATAATATCCTACCATTCCCAGAAACCTTCTAAGAGCCTTCTTACCAGTCAGAATAGGAACTTGAGAAATTGCCTGGACTTTTGCCTGAACAGGAGTCCACTTGCCTTGAGCTACAACATAGCCAAGATAGGTCACAGTGGCAAGGTAAAATTTACTCTTAGCTAAATGTAAGGCTGGCCTGGGAAAGCCTGTCAAATAGCTTTTCTACTGCAGAGATATGCTCTTCCCAAGTGTCACTCCCTGTGACTAAGTCATCAATATAGGCTTCTGTGTGTTCTAACCCTAGAATTACAGAATCATTCAGTCTCTGGAATGATCCTGGACCATTTTTTCATTCCAAACAGCAAAACATTGTATTCATACAACCCAGAAGGTGTCACAAACGCAGAAATTTCTCTAACTCTGTCCATCAATGGAATACACCAATACCCTTTCAACAGATCAATCTTTGTTGGAAATTTAGCTTTTCCAACTTTATCGATGCACTCATCCACCCTAGGGATAGGAGAGGCATCTGTTTTTGTTACTGCATTTACCTTCCTATAACCAGTGCAAAATCTAACACTACCATCAGGTTTGGGCACAATAACGCAGGGTGACTCCAACCTGATGCTGAAGGACTAATAATACCATTTCCCAGCATATTTTCAAATTCTTGCTCAGCCAATTTACTCTTTTCTACTTTCATATGATACGGGTGTTGTTTAATAGGCTTGGCTTGACCAATATCTACATCATGTACTACGACCGTGGGAACATCAGGAAATAAATCTTTAAACTTCAGAATTAATTCCTTCAGCTGTTGTTGTTGCTTTGGCTGCAGATGAGACAACTTGTTATCAATGTTTTCTGGAACAACCGAGTTCTTTAGCCTAACTGCGACCATGTTTGGCTTGTGAAAAGTCTCAGACGAGTCAATTGTTTCATTCTCAGGGTTACCAGATTCATATGTTTTGACAACAACACTCACAGATGGTGCATGTTTGCCAAAATAAGGCTTTATCATATTTACGTGTACAACCTGTGTTAGTTTACGTCAGTCGGGTGTTTTAATAACTTAATTCACATCATTAATTTGAGAGCCTATTTCATACGGTCCATTGAATTTCACCTGGAGTGGATTCGTCAACATTGGAGATAAGGCAAGCACCCTATCTCACACTTTCTATTTTCTTTCGCATGCCCGCTTATCAAACCAACACTTCATTTTGTTTTGAGAAATCTTTAAGTTTTGTCTCACTAGACTACACGCTTGGTGTAGTTTATTGCAGAACTTCAAAACATAGTCTAACAAGTTAACATGTACATCCCCATCAATCCACTGTTCCTTTAACAAGGTGAAAGGTACCCTCAGTCTACAACCAAAGAAGTTCAAATGGACTAAAGCCACGAGATCCTGTACTGACGGTCTTACTGAGAACAAAAGCAAACATATTCCTTCATCCCAGTCTTTCCATTTTCAACACAATATGTCTTAATCATTGTTTTGAGTGTAGAATGAAAACTTTCTACCGCCCTTGTGATTCCAGATGGTACACAGATGATGTTATTTGTTCAGCTCCTAGTTCAAAAACTACCTACTGAAATAATCCAGGTGTAAAATTACTTTCTTGATCAGACTGGATTTCTTTAGGCAATCCAGAAAAAGTGTAAAAAAAAACAACAACTTGGTAAGAACTTTCGCTACAGTTTTAGCTTTAATATTTCTCAGAGGTATTGCCTCTGGGAATCTGGATGCAGTACACATAATAGTTAGCAGATAATGATGGCCAGCTTTAGGCTTTGGCAATGGGCCAACGCAGTCCACTATAAATTTAGAAAAGGGTTCACCGAATGCACGTATAAACCACAGTGGGGACACTGGGATTACCTGGTGGGGTTTACCCACAGCTGGACAAGTGTGACAGGTTTGCAAAAGGTCACATGTTTCCTCAAATTAGGCCAGTAAAATTATTTCATAAACCTGTTTACAGTTATATTCACTCCAAAATGGACACCTAAGGGCATACTGTGGGCCAAAGTTGAAATTTCAGCCCTATAAACTTTAGGAACTACAACCTGGTGAACAATTGCCCATTCCTCACTCGCTGGTAAAGCAGCCACTTCCTCATTAACACTTCATTCTTGAGATAATACCCTACTGGCACTTTCTTAATCTAATCATCTGACAGAGCTGTTTCTTTTAAATTTTCAATATCAGAGTCCCGATTCTGTTCTGCTATAAACCCCTTCCTAGACAGGGATAAATCTTTCTCATCAGACTTACTACCTGAATCCTGTTGAAACAATGAAGGCAGAAAAGTCCCTGACAAGTCATCATAACCGGAATCCCGATTTTGGCTATCATGGGTATCAGAATCATGCTGCACAGAACCGTCTGCGTCGGCAGACTTTTTAGCCATACTTCGAGTTACTGGGCAGGACGGATAAATGTTAAAATCCATCCGTGAGTCGTCGGTGGTTGGCTTAGTTGTCAACTGCACTGCAGGAACAACTTCACCATCTGCCAGGTCATTCCCTAACAGCAAAGTAACATCTTCCACCGGTAAACTGGAGCACAATCCGATCTCAACAGGTCCCAAAACCAACCCTGACTGTAAAGTTACCTTGTACAACGGCACAGAAACCATGCCGTCCCCAATGCCTTTAATAAGATTTACCTCACCAGTTTTAGTTTCATCACCAAACTTTGGAATGCTGTCTAATATAACTGACGGAGAAGCCCCTGTATCTGAAACAATTTTCAGTGGTACCGGGGTTGACTCTTTCTTTAATAATGCAATCCCATCTGACATAAAATAATCAACTCTCTTCTTAACTCGGTCAGACCTCTCAAATCCTTATCTGAGCCTCAGCAGAATGTTCAGAACCCTGTGGGTTTACTGGTGCTTCAACAGACTGATCACAGGCATTCGGGACTGCCTCCTTTTCCTTTTTCCTTATCTGAGCCTCAACAGAATGTTCAGAACCCTGTGGGTTTACTGGTGCTTCAACAGACTGATCACAGGCATTCGGGACTGCCTCCTTTTCCTTTTTCCTTATCTGAGCCTCAACAGAATGTTCAGAACCCTGTGGGTTTACAGGTGCTTCAACATACTGAACACAGGCATTCGGGACTAGCTCCTTTTCATTTTTCTTCCTCAGGAGGCAACAATTAGCCATCTTATGACCAGCTTTCTTACAATAGTAACAAGTAAAATGAGAATATTTCTCCTTCAACTGCTTCCCTTCATCCTTACTCTTGTCACTAGTCCCAGCTTTAATTTCTGGTTTACCCTGGTGATCCCTGATACTCTTTTGGAAGCTCTTATTCGTGATAAACTTAACCTTATGAGTTAAAACAAACTCATCTGCTAATCCAGCAGACTCCTGCAAAGTGGCAGCATATTTTTCATCTAAATACGTCTTTATCTCATCAGGGACGCACCCTCTGAATTCTTCAATTAAAACCAACTCTTTCAAGCTGTTCAAATCATCATTTATATTTTTATATGTGCACCAGCGGTCAAAACACACAAACTTCTCATAAGCAAGTTCCATATAAGTCTGGTTCACAGACGTCCTCAAATTTCTAAACTTTTGCCTGTATGATTCTGGGAAAAACGCGTAAGTTTTGAGCACAGCCTGTTTCACAATGTCATAATCAGCTGCTTCATCAACTGTCAAAGCAGAATAGGCTGGCTGAGCATTCCCCTTAATTGCACTTTGTAAGAGAATAGGCCAATCCTCTTCTGGCCACTTTAAACAACCTTCTCAAAATGCTGAAAGTATTTATCAACCTCTGCTTCATCAAATGGAGGTACCAATTTAACTTCCCGACTGGTCTTAAACTTATCACCAGAGTCTAACACTAGACCCCTTTGCTGCAATCTCTCTATCTTTTCCAGCTCGAACAGCCTCTGCCTTTCTGCTTCCTCCCTCTGTTTTTCTGCCTCTCTCGCCTCAAACTGCCTCTGCCTTTCCGCAGCCTTCGCATTTAATTTTTCTCACTTGTACTGGAGTTCAAGCTCACTAGGTTTACGTTCAGGAAACACCTCCAACTCCTCCACTTTAAACACACCCTCAGATATATAATGTTCAGCTATTACACTCTGCATCTGTGCCCTCCTCATTGTCAATTTCCCCTTAGCAAGTTTTAACCTTCTAGCAAGACTCAACAACTCAATCCTTCTGTGTCCTCCAATGCCGCAGAGGTTGGCGTTTCGAGACATCTATCATCATCCATTGCTGCTGATTTTCCACACACAAATAAATCAAAAGGAATTTCCCCAATGAAATCGACAATTAATGACTACGCCCCCAAATCTGTTCATATCCCAGACGCAGGCCCAAATTTTCTTATGAATTGTAACGCTTTAGAAACGAACAGCAGCAATAGACTACACCTGGCGTCTGTATTGATGTTAAAACTATTTTTATTAGAATCTACTTATAATATAGTAACTTAAACAAGATAATCAAACGTGTTATGTGTATATATGTGTGTAAATATAACTCCTGGACTATTGAACTCGGGAGAAACAAGGCTTGGAGTCTTGAGATGGCAAAGTATGAAAGTTCAGGTGATGAGAGAGATATTTGTAATCCAGCGTAAATGTTGAGAGAAGGCAATTATGTCGAATTCCACAGGTTTCATGGTGGTAAAACGAGACAACAGTTGC
This sequence comes from Hemitrygon akajei, assembly GCF_048418815.1. Lineage (NCBI taxonomy): Eukaryota > Metazoa > Chordata > Chondrichthyes > Myliobatiformes > Dasyatidae > Hemitrygon > Hemitrygon akajei. The sequence continues at coordinate 1,969,698 of NW_027331934.1, read as the reverse complement.
TGTAGATTTTATCCGTCATCATTCCAAATCCACATACGAATTATCACTGAAAGTGACTTGTGACAAGGGGTATCGACTTCAGGTGAATTACCACACCACACCCAGGCAAGGGTTAACACATCAGTGGTCTTCACAGGTTACCCCAAATCAGATCCACTCCTACGGATCAAACGAGGTGACAACCACACATTCGATGTACGGTGAATCGATAATTAACCCACGCTTGTGGGCATAGGAAAGTTGCAATCAGTTACCCTTGGCCACTAGTTCCCTGGTTTCGATCCTTCCATTTTTCCTCCTTCGCCTCCGTCTGACTCTGAGTATCTGTGCCCTCGGTTAAAACGAAACAAGCTGCGAGCGATGTAAACAAGCTGGAAATCAGACTGATACGCCTTCTTAATCTATCTCTCTTAAAATGACAGTCCACAGCAAAGGAAACCCAGGAATTCATAACAGCGGTTACTTCCCATTGTGAACTGCCTGATGTGCCAGTACTTGGGATGACTGAGTGAATCCTTTCCCTCATGCTGAACAGGTGAACGGCTTCTCCGCAGTGTGAACTCGCTGATGTCTCTGTAGGTTGTCTGACCGAGTGAATCTCTCCCCACAGAGTGAGCAGGTGAACGGCTTCTCCCCGGTGTGAACTCGCTGATGACTCTGTAGGTGGGATGACTGAATGAATCGCTTCCCACATTCTGAACAAATGAAGGGCTTCTCCCCAGTATGAACCCGATAGTGTCTCAGTAGGTCGGATGACTGAGTGAATCGTTTCGCACATTCTGAGCAGGTGAATGGCTTCTCCCCAGTGTGAACCCGCTGGTGTGCCATTACGTCAGATGATTGAGTGAATCCTTTCCCAAAAATTCAGCAGATCACCAGCCTCTGCCCGGTGTGAACTGACTGGTGTGTCCACAGGCGAGAAGACCAATTGACTCCTTTCTCACACACAGAACAGGTGAATGGCCTTGCCCAGTGAGAACTTGATGATGTACCATCAGTTGAGATGACAGAGTGAATCTATTCCCACTGTCTGAGCAGGTGAACGGCCGTTCTCCTGTGTAAAATGATGGGCGTGCCAGTTGGTCAGATGACCGAATAAATCCCTCCCCACAGTCTGAGTAGGAAGGATGTTCGATTGAATCCCTCGCTCCACTTCTTAAATATCTAGACAGAGACAGCAAAACTGTGTGCTGTGTTTGAGATTCCTGGAGACAAATTCCTTCTCGTTTTAACCTGTGAAATGATTTACAAAGTCCATCAATGGCTGAACAACATTTCAGATGAGACTGCTTGAGTCGGCAAGTTTAGATCTGGTTGTTCCTCACTGTTACAATGAGGTTGAACCCAGGTTGGACAGAGAAATCATCTCCTGACTGGGCAGAGTGCTGGTATCTGGAATGACCATTACTTCCCCGATGCTCTTCCTGTTTCTATAACAATGGGGCATTTCTGCCTTCTGCAATTTGTACCCTGGCTCAGTTTGACTCTCTCCATTGGTATTATTCCCTCTTCCTGCTGAGCTGGATGGGCGCCTGGCCCCACAGTAACTGAAACACTCTCATGCAAATTGTCTTTCTTGACTTGCATCTGGGATTTTCTGTGACGTATTATTAACTTAAAGTTCCACAATTTTAACGCCATATAAAAAATCCCGGCTGAGGTGAATGGTTTGTCTGCACAGCTGTTAAAAGGACTTAGAGTGAATATTAGTGTTACGTCAGGTTCTTGTGGAAAATTACAAAACAGAAACAGGCCATTTGGGCCATCTGGTTTGTGCTGAACTAATTAAACTGCTCACTCCCACATCCCTACCATCCAGGTACCTACATGAACCTCTTAAATGTTGAAATCAGGTTCGCATGCACCACTAGTGCTGGCTGCTCATTCCACACCCGAATGATTGTCTGTGTAAAGAAGTTTCCCCTCATGTTCACCTTAACATTTCACCTTTCACCTTTAACCCATGGCCTCTGGTTGTAGTCCCACACCATTTCAGTGGTAAAAGCCAGCTAAAGGGAGTAGGGGGCGACCATGGCTGACAAGGGAAGTCAAGGGCAGTATAAAAATAAAAGAGAAAATGTGTAACATAGCAAAGGTGACTGGGAAGCCAGAGGATTGGGAAACTTTTAAAGAGCGATAGAAGATAACTAAAAAGGCGATACGGGGAGAAAATACTAAATTCTAAATTCTCCTAAATTCCTGTGTATGCAAGCCTGGCTTTCCCGGCCAGAGAGAGGCGAAACTATTTGACGATGCAGAGTGTTTACACTTGCTTGCAGCTTGTGATTACATAGCTCGCAGTTTGTTTTATTTAAGCAAGGTTAGTCACAAACACAATCAGCCAGAGAGAAAGACAGAAGATGGAAAGTTCAAAACAAAGGGCCGAGGGACCAAAGGCCACTCCTATGGATCTGTTGGTTTGGGAGTATCCTGTGAGGACCACTTTTGCTAACCCTTGCCTCGTTGTGGTAATTCACTTGAAGAGGTACCCCTGTGACCAATCACTGTTGGTGATAATTCGTATAATCCAAATGGAGATTTTGTTGGAGTATCTCGTGGCTACCACATTTGTTAACCCTTTGCTGGATTCGGGTGTGTTATGTGGTAAACACTTGTGAGAAGGGATATTCTGTGGAAATCACTGTCAGTAATTCTTTGTGTGTTGGATCTGGATTGGGAGTACCTTGCGGAATCTACCTGTGTGTTAACCCTTGCCTGGGTGGTAGTTCCTTCTGAAGACAGTACTCCTGTGATAAGCTACTTCTGGTGATAATTCGTATGTGGATTTAGAACAACGACGGATAAGACCTGCAGAGACTGTTATCCTGTTTTACCACTGTGGAATTTGTGGAATTCAACGTAATTGCCTTCTCTCGACATTCACCTTGGATTACAAATCTCTCTCTCTCGTCATTGATTCCGTGGATGAACTGAACTTTCATACTTTACCATCTCAGGACCTTAAGCTTGGTATTCCCTGAGCTCAATGGTCTGGGAGTTATATTTACACATATGTGTACTCATAATACTTTTAGCTTTTGATTATTTTGCTTAATTTGTTATATTATAAGTAGATACGAATAAAGACAGTGGTTTTAATATCAAAACCACACTCCAGGTGTGGTCTATTGTGGCTGGTTCATTTAAACCGTTACAGGAATGTAACAGGTGTTCGTGTTTATGTCTTTCTGGGGGCCCCCATGTCAACACCTTTCTGTCTCCCTGTCACACCTTGCCAAACTGGTAGAACTAGGGGCCTGCTCGGTAAAACTATGATTCCAATGTCTGTAATCCTGCTCAACCAGAGTGAGGAACTCTCAGCCTGGGCTTCCTCAAATAACCCCTGGGGAAGAGAGTGAGGAACTGTGGTTCAGTCAGAGATGACTGTGGCTGTCGGTGTTTTGAGGGATGGTATCGCAGGCCCCCAACTGATCTTCCTATACTGGGAAACATGCATTCTGGCTATAACTGCAGGTGCCCAGCAGCCGAGAGGAATAACTGAGACTGAGCGATTTTGGATGTTCGCTTTTCTCTCCTATGGAGTAGCCAGGAATTCACGAGAGATAATCAGTTTGGCTACAAGCACTTGAGGAGCTGGCCACAATACTGCAGGGGCCCTGACAGAAACACAGTCCGAAGTAACAGAAATATCCACTGAAATGATTGCAATCCGGCAAACAGTCGTACAGAATCGTACGGCTTTAGAGTCTATCGCAGCTGAGAAAGGGGGAACCGGTGCTATTACTGACCCAGAATGCTGCACCTATATCCCTGATGAGTCTACTAACGTTACATCCCTCTCCAAGCACTCTGCCAAGGAGATTGACAGCATCAAGAAAGTAGGGCAGTATTTTCACGGGTTCACCGAAGGGCCGAAATGGTGATCTTCGAAGGCCTGTTTGGTAATATGTGGGGCATGATATTGCATTATGGCCAAATGGTTGTACATATCATTGTTATAATTACTGATGTATGCCGTTTTTACCCACTGAGAAGTCAATGCTGTACTTGGTTGCTTTCTCTGTAAAAAGTTACTGCTTTGTTGATCGTGTACTGATCTAAAGGAGGGAATGATAAAGTATGTAAAAGGGTTAACGTTAAAAAATAGCAGCCTGTTTTTCTGAAACAAACTGCTGATGATCAACAGATGTACTAAGTCATGCTGAGCCATATTTCTTCTTGAGGGTAGCTAGCTAGGGTTTCAGGACGCTCATCGCCTTGTGTGTTCATGCGCAGAGACAGGGCAGCTTCAGTCTGTTCTGTGTCTGTAAGCCATTATGACTATTTTGTAATTTGTCTTTAGGGGCTCCAGCCTGTCATGTGTGGGGAGTATCTGGAAGGATATAGCTGTGGTCTAAGGATAATTGTTAGTCAGTTAGTGGATTGGGCGGGAACAGTCATCGACTGTTCCTGTTTCAGCGACTAACTGAGTAAGCCCCGGGTACCCGGAATAAAGAATTTGTACCGTAGGTTCTCTGAGAGACTTTCTGCGGATTCGACTTCCACAGAATGGGAGTGGTTTTAAAGGGCTGGGCTGATGGAAACACAGTACCAGACCTGGAGTGATTGCAACTGGGTCTGACAGAGGCATAACTGGTTCTTCTGGGCATATCCAGTCCAACTCCAACTAAATCCTACCTTCCCTTGTACAAGTATGTAATATCTAAAGGACCAGTGTTTGACTAAATTAGACTCACTAAGCTTTCTTCCGACTGAATCAATGAGAACTCCGAGTCAGAAGATTCAGAGTTGTTCTCTCCATTTTATGCTCTCAGTCCTCGGGCTGGTTCACTTGTTGCTGTTCCCTCGTCTTCAGCCGTCGTTTGCCTGCAGTTGGGGTTTTTTCTTCCAATAAACCTCTCACCACAGGTCTAACTTTAACCAGAGAGATCATGAAGCACATTAACAATAAAAAGGAGAACCAAACATTTCTGCTTAATGTTACTCTGAACAACCCTCACTGAAAATTAAAAGTTGAAGGAAGATATAATGATCTCAGTAAGCAATCTTTTATTGTCCCTCACCCGTTACAAAACATTATGGGATAAGGAGGAGCCATCATTCAGTCAGAAACAGAATTAGGTGATTTGATCCATCTGGTCTGCCCCACCATTTAACCATGGCTGATTTACATTCCAATTCCATATTCCTGCCTTCCTCCTGTAACCCTGAAGCTTCTTAACCATCATGAATATGTTAATCTCTGTCATAAATATACCCAAATGGCAGCTTCAACCAAACTCTGCGGCAAAAAATTACACAGATCAGACATGTTTTGGCCAAAAAATCTTTCTCATCCCAGTTTTATAGAGAAGCATGTTTTTCCTGAGACTGTACTGTGAGATGACAGACTCTCTGTCTAATGGAAACATCCTCCCCATGTCCACTGTATCCAGGCTTTTCAGCATTCGGTAGGTTTACTTAACATACATCCCCCACCATCCCCACCGTCCCTCTGAACTCCACTGAGCACAGGTCCAGAACCATCAAATGCTCCTCAAATACAAAGCTGATCATTTCTGAGATTATTCATGTGAACGTTGTTAGCAACAACTGTACCGAACACATTTCCAGGAATAACAGACAAATTGATACCGGGATAATTTACAGGGAATAGTTGTGCTTCCTTTACTGTTCTACTATCACAGACGACTAATTTTCATTTCCAGGTTAAATCAGGTACATTTCAGGAAATATAAACCAGTCCAGGGTGAATGTAATTGTAACCCCCTGGGTCGCCTCAGGCTCGCTCAGCTCGTTCTCGTCTAGGGGGAGCAGCCTTCGGCCCCACAAAACTGGGTAATCAGCTTCTGTGGATGCTGTGTGATGCCCCCGCCTCGCCAAAGAACAAACAGGACACCATATGCGATTAAATGAATACAATTTATAAAGTTTACTATAACTGATTAATAACCATACAGTATATATGAAGGAAAAGAAAATAACTTAAAGGCGCCAAACTTATCAAAGTCCAAACCACTTCGTGCACAACCGTTGGAGCTCAATTACTGAAGTCTTCTGGCCACCATTCGATCCCCTCCGAACTCCTCGACTCGCAGCTCAGGACCATCCGAAGTGGTCAACCAAGCACATCTAGCTTCATCTCCTCTTCTCGGGAGACCTCCTGACCTTGGACCCCTGCTTGGGGTCCGTTCCTCGTCCAGTCTACAGCATCGCGTCCTCTCTCTCTCACCCCCTCGCGCCGACTACCCAAAAGCCCGCCAACAATAGCTTACAGACTCAGAAGAAATAACAGCATTAATCCCAATTGGTTTACAAAGGAATACAATTCTCGTTATCAGTAAATTTTAGACCAATCAAGCGTCCAGCACTCTCTCGCAACAAAGAGGGATTCCTACTTTTAACAAAACAAAGAAGCCATTTTGATTAACGTACGCAGTAACAAAGAAAAAGAAGAAACCCCCCTTTACACTCTCTCCCCAGCAAATAAAAGTCATGTCCTCATGACAATTAAATAACTCGCCCACTCTTCCTGCCAACACACACCCTAACCCAGGTACAAACAGTGACATTGCTTCCCAAACAGTAAACCTCATGCGCTGTTCCTCAGGCGCTACATAGGCCAACTTCTCTGGGAGTTTCCTAACCCTCTGACACCTCCGTACCCCCTTACCTAAACCCTTCAGGCTCGGACACAACTCGGGATACCTCGGGCCCGCTACCAACTCCTCTCTCAACCTCACTCATGCCCCCCACTGCACACAGCTAACTCTCCCCACTACACCTGACTCAGTGGGAGAAGGGCCAAAGGTCTCTTCCTCATTCGAGGGAAAGTCAGCAAAAGGCAGCATTTACCACACATCCATCGAATCTGTATTCTTCCTCATTTCTGCGATCGGTAGCTGCTGTTTGATCTTCTCCAAACGGAAAAACGTGGCCTGCACTGCCCCTGCAGTCTCTTCAGCCTCTTGCAATCGAGATATCAGCTTCTCAGGCCCCTGCAACTCTCGCCACAGGCTCAGCAGTTCTGACTCACGCATCCCGGCCATCTCAATCTGGGACGCAGTTACTCCAACAGCTTCTTCCACCCCGACCTGAAAAGCAACAGTTAAAGATTGGTCAGCCTCCAGTTCAGTATTCACTGCACTTCTCTCCAACATTTTCTCCCTCATGACTTCTTTCAGATAAACTTTCTCCAGTCTCTCCGACTTCATTTCAAACTTGATTCCGTAGAGACAGTCACTCACGAGCTGCGACCTTCGCCAGCCCTGGCTCTTGTCCAGAAAACACTTTAACTCTGTAGTTTCAGCCGCTCCTGCAACAACCTCACTTCATATTCTCCTGAGGCAAATCCAAATACCAGGAGAACAACCACTCACGGCAAAACTTCAAACACCTCCACATCCCCCATGGTCTTCCACATGCCCCGCGGGAAGGTTGCAAGGGCTCCGGATATGCCCTGTGGCACCTTTTCGGACCGGAAGAATCCTAGGGGGACCTATAACGGCCGTCTTCTCCTTGTTGGCCCCACTCATTGGGATCTGGCAACATCCACTCCTCAGATCCAGCACCTTAAACCACTTCGCACCACTCAGACAGGCCATCGCCTCTTCGGCCCTCAGGGCCGTATTCTGGTCACTGACAGTGCGCCTCTTCAGCGCACTATACTCCACAAACACGCTGCCTACGTCTCCCACGGCTTCAGGGCCCAGTCGCCGCAACCTCTCTCTCTCTCACCGAGGTGTCTTCAGCGGTCAACTCCCCTCCCTCGTGGTATTTCACAGCGTCCACTAAGAGGGTCTCACCCTCAGATACTTCCCCCAGGCCGTACCAGCACCGACTCTCGTTTAAATTCAGTATCGGCCCAATGCTGCTACACACGTCCGCACAAGCAGCTGGAAACTCTGGGTGCATCGACAATGCCTCCAAACAGCTCTCACCCGCCTACTTCGGGCAGGCCCCCAAGCGCACCAGCAGGATATTGGGTCTCTCCAGAACCGAAACGCTGCCCGTCTCAACAGTGTCCGGACACATCAGCATTAACGATTCACGAACCTCAGTCACCCCCACATTTGCCTCTAAGAACTCCATTTTCACTGACCAACAACCGTCGTCTGTATAATCACCGGCACGGGTACTGAAAATCTCCAGTGCCCTCAATGTCGTCAAGGGTAAATGCTTCCAATAACGGTTATAAAACGAACTGTACAGCAACTTAACCGGCACCCCGGTGTCGAGGATGGCTTTAACTTGGCTTCCATCCATCCGTACGACACCTGAGTGCGTGGTCCCTCTAAGCCTTCACGAATAGGGTCTGTTCCTTTCGGGAGTTTCTTGGTACATTGCTGGGAACGTGCTCCCCCAGAGACCCCAAGCCGTTCCCCCACTAGGCCTCCTCTACGTTTCCCGACATCTCTCGGATCAACTGAACAACTGAGGGAGGAGCTGATCCCCTTGACAGATCCCCCTGGCACCGCAAGCAATTTATCTGCCCCCTAGCCAAAAGGGATACCCTAAAAACTTTCCACCAATCTCCTGCCACAGATATGGTAAGCCCCCCAGCTACGGTATTTGACTTCCAGTCGAACCAAACGCATTTTCCCGCACTTTCCCAGAACTGGCAGCTGTCACTCCGAGGTAATTGTACCCGACAGTTCTAACAACGTCACAAGCCCGCCTACTCAAACTTTCAACCAATCCCTGTCGCTTTCCCTCAGCCAAGCACTGCCACTCACCCAACAACTGAGAGGTCCGCTCCGCCCACGTCTCCGCCTCTTTAGGGCTGGACATTATTCCAACAACCGGGCGGAGCCCACCATAGCTGGAACATACCCAACAGTCCTTCCTCGCTCTCCTAACAGTATGGACATTCCATGGCCCCACCACCATTTCGTCAACGCTAGTCGGAACACGAACAACGCCGTCCGGGGCACCAACAGCCACCCCACTCAACACACATGCAGAGATAACCAGCAATCGCACACCCGCAAAGGCACACCAGCTGTTCACCGCAGACATAATTTAAAGAGGGCGATCACACAGCTTCCCCAGTAATCAATCGGGATGAGAACCCCACAATGTGACCCTCTGAGTTGCCTCAGGCTCGCTCAGCTCGTTCTAGTCTAGGGGGAGCAGCCTTCAGCCCCGCCAAACTGGGTAATCAGCTGGCGTGGATGCTGTGTGATGTCCCCGCCTCGCCAAAGAACAAACAGGACACCATATTCGATTAAATGATTACAGTTTATAAAGATTACTATAACTGTAATTAATAACGATGCAGTATACATGAAGGAAAAGAAAATAAAGAAAAGGCTCCAAACTTATTAAAGTCCAAACCACTTCGTGCACAACCGTTGGAGCTCAATTACTGAAGTCTTCTGTCCGCCATTCGATCCCCTCCGAATTCCTCGACTCGCAGCTCAGGACAACCCGAAGTGGTCAACCAAGCAGATCTATCTTCGTCTCCTCTCCTCGAGGTACCTCCTGGCCTTGGACCCCCGCTTGGGGTCCGTTCCTCGCCCAGTTTACAGCATCGCGTCCTCTCTCTTTCACCCACCTCGCGCCGACTCTCCAAAAACCCGCTAACAATAGCTTACAGACTCAGAAGAAAGAACAACATTAATCCCAATTGGTTTACAGAGGAATACCATTCTCGTTATCAGTAAATTTAAACCCAAACAAGCTTCCAGCACTCTCTCGCAACAAAGAAGCATTCCTACTTTTAACAAAACCAAGAAGTAATTTTGATTACATACACAGTAACAAAGAAAAAGAAGAAATCCCCTTTACGCATTGTTCTTCAAACGGTCTGCATCCCTCGCTAATTTCCCGAGGACACGTTCCCACTTTGACCACAGGGCTCTAGAATATCGCTGTGGATCTTTTAAAGTGTTTGCAGGAACATGTACACTATACGTTACTGTAAGACATGACAGCTGTCACTGTGATTTCCATCACTCAAAGCGCCGGGATTGATTGGAACAAACGAAAGAAAAACATGTTTCCGCAATGGAGGGTTCAGGCATCTGATTGCTTTATTTTCATCTTCCGTATTTCGATCGAAATTATTTTTGACAACTTCTCATAATTTTACCTCGCTAGAGTTTCTGAAGTGATGCTGGCTTCTGCTTTTCTCGGTCCGAGTCTCTGTCAGTGTAGACACTTCGACCTTATAACAACGTGGCATCTTATTTAAATGGCGGTCCGGTCTATGTTCGACACGTAGGTCTGTTCTGTTGTGAGTCAGTAAATTAGAACTCGTGCTTTGTATCTCCTTGACCCCATTTGGTAAGGCATTTGATACGGTTAACCATGGTAGGACCGTTCATAGCTTCAGAAGGCTTGGTATCCAGGGAGAGTTGCCTGGTGGATTCAGGACTGACGCCCACTAAAGGCAGACTGCAGTTGTGGATGGAGGGTTTTCTCCCTGGATATCGGTGACCAGTGGTGTCCTGCAGTGATCAGTTTGAGACCCCCGGCTTTTTGTGTATTCATGAATGATTTGGATGAGGAGGTGGAAGGGTGGATTATTGTATTTACAATGATGTGGAGTTTGGTGGAATTATGAATAGTACGGAAGGTAGTCACAGATTACAACAGGACAGTGACAGGACGCAGAGCAGCGTTAAGAAGTTACAGATGGAGTTGAACCTGGAAAGGTACGAAGTGATTCACTTTGAGAGGATGAACTTGAAGGCAGAGGTGATACTTTCTCGAGTCAACCGAGGGCCGCACATTAGTACGAGTTCCACAATGGAAAGAGAGTGATGAGACTTTCCCCAATAAGCCGAGGGCCGCTCATCGGTACGAGAAACACAATCGGCACGGAACGGTGCACTGCAGGAGCAGAAGGAAGTGAGATTGACAGGTGAGCTTCACCGCATCCGTTGTTCTGCACATACTTACAGTGACGCTCGAACTCAGTGAACTCGGCGTTTTCTCCTTGGAGGGACGGAGGATGAGAGATGACCTGATAGAGGTGTACAGGGTGATGAGAGGCATTGATGATGTGGATAGTCAGAGGCTTTTTCCCAGAGAGGAAATGGTTGCAACAAGAGGATACAGGATTCGGGTGCTTGGGAGTAGTTACAGATGAGATGTCAGGAGTAAGTTTTCAACTCAGAGAGTAGTGAGTGTGTGAAATGGTCTGCCGGCAACGGTGGCGGAGGCGGAAACAACTGGGTCTTTTAAGAGACTTTTGGATAGGTACATGGAGCTTGGAAAAATAGAAGGCTATGGGTAACCCTAGTAATTTCTAAGGTAGGGACATGTTCGGCACAACTTTATGGGCCGAAGGGCCTATGTTGTGCTGTAGGTTTTCTATGTTTCTATGTTTGTATGAAAGACAATATACCTGAAAGCAAATCAGGAGAAAAACAGACAACTTCGTGGCAAATAATAGAACTGCCTGAAAACCTGCGGAAAGTTCACAGATTTAACTTGTTACTTTTTTTCAAACAGAGAATGGATAGCGAAATACTGGTACAATTGTAGCTGGTTTGAGAATATCTTTAAAGTTAAATCGACTGCATGGAAGTTCACGGGTGTGGGGTGGTCAAGCTATTCACTGGCAGAGGTCAGGTTCCTGCCAAACGGCCCATGTGTGCGCTGGAAAACATTGTTCTTCAAACTGTCCTCAGCCCTCGCTAAGCTCCAGAAGACACCTTCCGTTTTTGACCACAGGTCTCTTGAATATCGCTGTGGATCTTTTACAGTGTTTAGAGGAATATGTGCAGTGTATTTTATTGTAAAACATGTCAGTTGTCACTGTGATATCCATCACTCACACGGCTCGGAATACTGGAACGAACGAAAGAAAAGAATGAACGAATATTCCCCTTTAATGAAGAAGTGTTCTCCGTTCCCCTTGCCAAACAATCTCCTTTCCTCAATTTCAGAAGCGAATGTGCTCCGTCAAATGTTACAAAATAAATCGACTTCAAGATGAATGTCTACTTTGAAAGCAACACAGATTTAAAAAAAAAAAATCCTATTTAAATAGCTGAAGCCAGTTATCATGGAAAATAACATGGAAAATACAAATCATATTTTGTTTTAAAGTAAATAGATTGCAATATCCCCTGAGGAGTCAAATTAATGACACGGAACAGTGATAAAAATAGTTTAATGTAAGTGTTTGTGCACTTGGTTGTCACTAATGTCCCTGACGTGATCGCCACGCTAATTGCCTCAGTGGAATTGCTCTCACCTCAATAAAAGTCTGCTAAACCGATCCCCAGTCCATCTGAGCAGCTGAACGTTGCTTCTGACAGAATATGGAATATCCGGCTATTTACTACATCGCGGCCATTTTCTATCCCACACTTGTAGCGGTTGGTGTCCCCGGTAAGATGCCGGAGCTGGTTACTTTATGTATGGTGCCGTCGTTACTCTGCTGCGGTATCCGCACTGTTACTGAGCACAGATGCTACCGTTGGCTGAAACGTGTTCCGGAACGTAGAATTCCAGCTTCTCATTGTTTTATTTTCATTTTCGTACTTTGATCGAAGTGATTTTTCTTTCGTCAGTGACGTTCGTGCCGATATTGACAGTGTTTCATAATTTCACCTCGCTAGGCTTTCTGAAGTGATGCTCGTCTCTGCTTTTCTAGGTCCGAGTTTCTATCAGTGCAGACACTTCGACCTTATAACAACGTGGCCGCTTATTTAAATGACGGTCCAGTCTATTATCGACACGCAGATCTGTTCTTACACAAGTCAGTAAATGATAAATTGTGTTTTGTATCTTGTGATTCCACTTTGTCACCGCTGCAAACAATCGCTTCAACTGTTTCGCACCTAATAATAGAAATGGTTTTGTTTACAATCTTCTGTTCACCGGCCCGTGAGTCGTGGAACTCGGATGCCTCGCTATAAACTGTGGGAAGGTCGCCAATCCACTGACACTCACATCCGTCATTGTCCTCCAGCCGGAGTGCAGCGACCGAGACCGCACACACAGGATTCCCGCTTTCCTCTTCCAAACAGACCATACCCTCCATAGCATCGGTAGAATGGGGGCATTCAGGGAGCTGACCATATTACTATTTTGTTTCCAAATTTCTTGCAGTTAACTTAACGGCGATTGTGATCCTATCTCGGGGAAAATGCGGACTCTCCAAATGCATCACCCGTTACCTGGTTGGAATGGCAACAGCGGATCTGATGGTGGTTATCGTTGTTGCTTTAGTGGAACAGACCAACAATATCCACATTTATTCTAGATCCCTGCTCATCACTCCTGTGTGCGCTCTGACACTTGTATTTAAGGTTGCAACGACGGACTGTTCTGTTTGGTTCACGGTCAGTTTTACCTTCGATCGCTTCATCGCAATATGTTGCCGAAAGCTGCGGGACCGATACTGCACCGAGAGAACAGCAACGGTGGTTATCGTGACCGTGGTTATAGTGAGCTGCGGGAGATGTGTCCCGGTTTACTTTGCCGTTGAACCTTACGTCATCATTGACAACACGCCGTGGCGGTGCACCGTCACATATGAATACACTACTTCACCCGTGTGGAGAGGATACGAATTACTGGACAGTATTTTAAATCCGTTGCTACCAATCGGCTTAATCCTGGTGTTTAACGGGTTAACCATAAGACATATCGTTGAGGCAAATAGAGTCCGCAGAAGGCTTCGGCACAGCAGCGACAATCAGAAAGATGCCGAGGTGGAAAACCGCAGAAAATCTATGATTTTGCTGTTTTCAATATCAGCTAATTTCATATTATTTTGGTTGCCCTATGTAGCCCATTCCCTGAAATGGCAATTGGAAAACTATTTTTACGTGAACAGATATTTGAGTTCCCCGGTATACATCCTCCAGCAATTTGGGTTCATGTTGCAAGTCCTCAGCATGTGCACCAATACTTGTATCTATACACTGACACAGAGGAAATTCAGAGAAGAGCTGAGGAATGGAATGAAGTGTGTGTTTACATTAAATGGCCATCTGTGTAGATAACGCCCGCGTCAAATGACAATTCAGCGGAGTTTTCAAATAAAGTCGTTTTACAATGAACAGGTTTGGCAAATAAGTCGCAAATTCAAACAATCATATACCTGGTCATCCGGAAATTGCTGAATTGGCGGAAGATTGCTGACTTCATACAGTTCAGGTAGGTAGCAATACAAACGTTCATTGCTGCTGGCGTGATTGTTACATTGGTTGAAGTATGTTCCAAACTAGCACAGACACTCGACTGTCACGACAGGGATGGCTTCAGGACTTTCCGTGTTTTATATGTTTCAAAATGGACAGGGTCGGGTAACAGAGTGTAAAGGGAGTGCGATGCCAAACCAGGGATGGTATCGCAGCTGCAGAAAGGGAGGACAACGTGGTGCGTTCGTTTGTTAATAGATGGCGAGACTAACACATCACCCCATTTGGAGTATTCTGTACGGCCTCCAACCAGATTAACAGAAATGAAACTGCAACGAGAACACTGAGGAACGATCGGGAGCGGAACGTGGACATATGCCATGTTATTGGAACGTAAAATTAAAACCTACCTAATATTCTTTGGCATATTCCCAGTGTAAAAGGTTGAGGTATGGCATGATTTCTCAGTTGTGTCCAGGAAAGATTCATGTCACTATAAGAAGAAAGGTGGACTCGCGAACAGTTGATACCGGATCTAACATGAAGAAATGAACGGGTCAGGTGACAGATCTCTCCGCGAGTCAGCATTTCAGAAGATAGGGAGAACTCCCCTACATTTAGCTTACACCTGTGTAGGACCAGGAGCAGGGAAGTATTTAATTGGGGGTCTGCGAATTATGACGCTACCTGGCAGGAACTTGGGAACGTACAGTGGGAAATGATGTACTCAGGGAAATGCGCAACAGATATGTGGGTATTGTTTAGGGAGCACTGACATGGGGTTCAGTAAGGGCTTGTCTCATTGACGCAGGGAAAGGATGATAGCGTAAGGTAACCCTAGGTGACAAGAAATATGGACGAATCAAGAAGAAGAAAAAAGATAGTTTAGGTTTCGGAAGAAAGGATCGGGTAGGGTTATGGCGAGTCATAATGCAGACAGCAAAGAATTTAACAATGGACTTAGAAAAGATATAAGGGGAGCTGTGAATGCCTTAGCGAGTTGCACTGAAGTAAGGGAAGAGCAGGAGGATGACTAGATCGAGTGTGGGCAGATCAGAGGAAAATTGTGTTTGGAGTCAAGGAAGTGGTGAAGGGTCCTTACTGAATACATTGATGAATATGAACACAGAGTCAAAAGGCTAGAACATGCCGACGCTAAGAAAGAGGATGCGCCGGAAACTTGGAAAACATTATGATAGATGATTCCACGGTGCCGGAAGGGATATAGTCCAGGTCATTTTGGAAAGCGAGCGAAGATATTGCTGTACTTTTGGACGGGATATTTGTGTCTTCGCTGGCCACGGAGGTAGAACAAGAAGACTGGGGGGTGGGCGCTGGGTGGAAAATGTTATTGGTTTGTTGACGAAAGATAATAGGGAGACTCCTTCGAATTACAGACCAGCGAGTATTATGTCAGTCGTGGGTCGAAATTTCGATACACTTTACAACTATATTTGGACCTCGCAGTTATAGAGGGAAATAACCGATTTAATCTGACCACGCAGCAGCGGCTGGATAATTAATGGAATTAGGGCTGATGATTTAAGCAAATGGTTGAGCTAATGATTACACCGCCACGTTATCTAAACTGACCTTCCATCTGCATGTTACAGGGCAGATGCTACAATGACTTCAAAACAATCTTTTCCAATGAGACCTGCAACTTCAAACCAGTATTTCAAAGTGTTCAGCAGCAGCTTTTGCTGCTCATTAAAAGAACCTGCCTTCCAAAATGCCAATTACAAATTCCCAGTTCAAGTAGACACCATTTTATCCAAATGACAATTTACTTCTGAATCGTGATTTTATCGTGTCGGGTGTAGAAGCGGTCGAATTTCGATCCCTTTAACCCTGAATCCACATGGCCGGTGTGGAGTCCGTATCTCCATCAGAAATCCATAATAAATGAATCATACATAACTACACAAACTAAAAACTCAGGGAAAGCAAACCAAACGTTCGGGCTCAGACTTGTCTTCCTGCAAAACCATCGCAGCAATTGGAGAATACAGAATAAACAATTTCCAAAGTAAAAGGCCTCAGCACGTATTCTAAAGAACATAGGAGAGTGAGATGTGGAGACCTGAGTCTCACATACATTAACACTTCATAGAATTTCGGAATGATATGTAGACTCCGAATTTCGCATCAGTTCCTGGAAAATACTTCGCGCAAGGAGACACAAATTTTCTGCCTCATATATGGTGAAAAAGAAGATTAATTTAATCATCCATCCCACACAAACTACAGAAACACATGACTACCATGAAGTCATTCATGGCCGTAATCTTTCTATTTCTCTTTCAATTGAACTCAATTATGTCCAAACCTCGTGCTATATTTTAAATCCGCAATACATTCATATTTTCAAAATAGCGCAGAAAATGGCATGCCCTTATTTGTTCAATAGTTAATAAACATCTGTAATTGCAATCATACAACATTTAGTAAAGCCTTTCGACTCCAAGACAAAGAGACGCAGAAAGTAACGTATCGTCCAGGAGTTAATATTCAATACAATAAAAAATATGGCGTCTCCACAATTCCAAGCATCCAACGACTTCCGAGGTTTCCCACCTCCAATTTCTGATCCAGGATAGGATTCGGATTAAATGAACCCTTTGTTGTGTAGTATCAGGGCTAATGATCCCCTGTACCTCCGATGAAGCAACAGATTTGACCGCTGTCACACCCACCTCCAGCCGGACCTATTGTCTTTACCGCCTTACTGAAGGAGTGAAGGTATATTCCTTTAGGTGATACTCCTTTCATCATCTCACATCTGCACTTCTTTCTTCTCCTGCTATAACCATCCATTTTACTCAGTCTCCATGCTTCAGTGTGTGCAAGGACAGAGGGATCGAACAGTACCAACGACTTTCTAGATTGGTCGGTGCTGTGAGACACTGAAGTTCTAACCCAGCCATACACTCAGACAGCCACAGGAAGCAACTGCACAGAAGCAGGATCTTCAATCCGTCAGGTCCGTGAGGAATTATGTAAAACTCTCAGAGATTGGTTAGACATGACCTACTACACACTGGCCCATACTGACTATCGTTAATGTTCCTGTTTCTCCAGATACATCCCTTCATACCCCATGACCAGCGTAGTCTGAGCACCGAAGGCAATTCATCATTACATAATACTTGGAGAGTCCCTTCCAAGGAAAGCTATCGAAATCATCCAGCGGTCGGCACTGATTTTATGGCCTATTGTTTTTTTTTTAAATTCTCCTGCACTTTATTATCCGACGCATTGAGAGTAGTCTGGAAAAGCAAGGCGCCATAGCTTTAAATAATTAATTGATTTAGTTAACTATAGCAAGATACGGTACGCTCGGTCGAACACAGAACATAGAATATTACAGCACAATACACGAGGTTCTGATAGGCTTTCAACTAATGTAAGTTCGATCTGACACATCCCCCTGCATCTCAATCAGAATCAAAGGTTTCAAAGGTACATTTAAAGAATCAGAACAGATTTAATATCACAGACATACGTCGCGAAATTGTTAACTTTACTGTAGCAGTACAATGAAATACAGGATAAATAAATATAGAGAAAACAAAACTGAGATATAGGTGGCAGCGGGGATAAAAGCTGTTCCTGAATCGCTGAGCCTGAGCTTTCAGGTTTCTGTATCTCCTTCCCGACGGTAACACTGTGTAGAGGGCACGTCCTGTTAGTGGGCAATGTTAATGACACTGTGACAAGAATCATCCCTTGTAACAATGATCAATGAGATACAGAGAATCTATACTTACCAACAAGTATCTGTTATTATTTCTACTAAAAGCACGTAGATTTACACACTATCTTCCTGTGTGCACCCTACTGGAAAACCCTGACACTCCATGAACAGTCAATGAAGAGAATCGGTATTACCCGGGAAAACAGTCTACGCTGGCAAGGCATTCCATAGAAACATAGAAAACATAGAAAATCTACAGCACAATACAGGGCGTTCGGCCCACAAAGTTGTGCCGAACATGTCCCTACCTAAGAAATGACTAGGCCTATCTATCGCCCTCTATCTTTCTAAGCTCCATGTACCTATCCAAAAGTCTCTGAAAAAGAACCAATCGTATCCGTCTCCACCACAGTTGCTGGCAGCCTATTCCACGCACTCACCACTCTCTGAGTGAAATAAATTACCCCTGACATCTCCTCTGTAACGACTCCCCAGCACCTTCAACCTGTGTCCTCTTGTGGCGACCATTTCAGCCCTGGGAAAAAGCCTCTGAATATCCACACGATCAATGCCTCTCATCATCTTCCGATCCTCATGTTCCCGATCTCCACGAGTCCGTGTGGTCCTACTTTTCGGCAATGGTTGGTCTCTGGCCGCTGGAGAGTTATCACCCCGGCCTATCTGAAGCTCCGGAATCTTATATTGTTCCTCATCAATTGAACCATTTGATCTCCAAACAATTGCTCAAGTCACCTGACCTACCTGGGTCACCTGGTTACTGATCATTGTACAGAGCTACAACCAACATATTGTACGTGGCTCTGCCCACCCCAGCCCTGTATATTCGTATCTTTACACCCTGACTGGTCCAAACCAATTAAATGAGGCAACCCAGACAGAGTCTAACGAGACTACAGATTGCTTCTTTGATATGTCTGGCATTTTACATAACAAGTAGCTGCTCCTCTGAGCATGGTCTCAGGTTTATTGCTCTGATTAGATTGTCCCAGAGTCAAGAATCAGTTCAGAGTCCACGCCCTTCACATAACAAATGGCGACTTGTTTGAGAATGGTCTCAGGTTTAGCAGATCATTATCTGAAGCTTCCTGTGTCCACATTCAGTTCCTCTGATTAAATTATTCCAGTGTAAGAATCAGTTCATAGTCCACAAAATGGGGGGAAACAGAGAGGACTGGTTTGTCTGCTTCCCCTGGCCTTGATCAGACTGTAGTTTCCTCTGGCCAACAGTGTTTTATGAGCCATGCAATCTGACACGACGGTATCTTTCTCGGGTCTGCTGTCGTCTGTATGCACCAGAGTGGATGATGGAGGTTTTGCGGAGGTGCCGAATGCTGTATGGGTCCAAGGGGTTACAGAAATGCGGTGTGATGTAACGGTTGGAACGGTTTTGTTAAGTGCCGCGTAACGGTTTAAAGGAACCAGCAGAAATGGAACACACCTGGAGTCTGGTATTGCTACAAACGAAACACTATTTATTAGTATCTACGTAATATAGTAACATAAAACCAGATAAATCAAACAGGCTAGCAGAGTTTATGCATATATGTGTAAATATAAAACCCCAAGCTTCTTCAATCTTAGGTGGTAAATACTATTCTTACGATGGTATAGCAATGACGTCAGTTCAGTTCGTGATATTAAGTTGAGCAGAATAGAGCAGCGAGAGAGAGGTGATTTGTTTCCCAAGTAAGCCGATGCCGTCGATTGTTCCGTTGTCCTCCGAAGTTCTGTTAAAGTTACCGATTGTGACCACACAAATGAGTACCGTCTTCACGCGGTAAAGCTATCAACCCAGGTAAGGGTTAAACACTCCGACAGCATTCCACCGGTTTAAATTCAATAACAACTCTATTAAATTGTCAATATTCTCTTTCGCCCTTTTTGAGGTCATTCAACGATCGAAGTACACCCGTTTTTAATGGGCAAACTCCACATAGGCTTGATTCCAAGACTTCCTCAAATCTCTGAACTTTTGTCTAAACGCCTCCGGAAGCAACTCGTAAACCTTAAGCACGGCATCTTTCACTGTGGCATAATCGTCTGAATGTTCAAGGGTCAGGGCAGAATACGCCTGCCGTGCCTTCCCCTTCAACACACTTTGTACCATGACAGCCCACTGATCCCTCGTCCATTTCCGTCTCCGGGCCACCTTTTCAAAGTGTAGGAAATACCTGTCGACGTCAGTCTCATCAAATGGTGGTACTAACTTAATTTCTTGTCTGACCTTAAACGGCACCACCAGCTCATTACCCCTACCTGGCGTTTGATCCTGTCGCTTCCATTTCTCTCTCTCTCGAACTCTCTATCTAATTTAAGTCTCCCTAACTTCATTTGTTCCAGTCGCAACTGGATCTCCTCTTTACCTAAATGAAATACCTTTAACTCCTCCTCACTAAATTCTCTCGTAGAAATATAGTGCTCAGCTATTATGCTTCTGAGTTCTCCGTTTGTCATACCCTTCTTTACCTTAAGTTTCAATTCATTAACAGCTTTCCACAATTCATCCTCTGTAGCTTTCTTCAAAGCCGCAGGGTCTGAATTTCCAAAAATTGCTCAACATCCATTTCTGCTGTTTTCCGTACACAAGCCAATCAAAGGAGAGTGATCAATAAGATTGATAATCAGGCAATCAACACGCCCCCAAATTTTCAGAATTACTGCCAATAATTTGTTCATATCTCGGATGCAGGCCCCAATTTTGTTATGTACCCCGTAACTGGTTAAAAGGACCAGCAGAAACCGAAAACACCTGGAGTCTGAGTCTTTTGCTACAAAGTCTATTTTATTAGTATCTACGGAATATACTGAATATAAAATCATGCAAATCAATCAGGTTAGCAGAGTATATGCGTATATATACACATATATACAGAGAGAGAGAGGGCGAGAGAGAGAGCGAGAGAGAGATTGATAGAGAGGAAGAGGGAGAGAGAGAGAGAGAGAGAGAGAGAGAGAGAGAGAGAGAGAGAGAGAGAGAGAGAGAGAGAGAGAGAGAGAGAGAGAGAGAGAGAGCGAGAGAGAGAGAGAGAGAGAGAGAGAGAGAGAGAGAGAGAGAGAGAGAGAGAGAGAGGGTGTGCTTTGTCTTCCAGGTGCCGATGCCGTCGATTCTTCCCACGTTGTTCTCCGAAGTGTCCGTTACAGTCACCGACTGTGACCACACAAAGGAGAGTTCCGTTTTCACGCGGTAAAGCTGTCAACCCAGGCAAGGGTTAAACACTCCGATAGCTTTCCGCCAGTCACCCCCTTACCACACTGCGAGCAAAGCCCACCCTTTCGTGGGCACTGAAAGCTCAACCAGTGTCTATTTCTTCTGTATTTCTGTCCGTGTCTTCCGTGTGTCTGTGTGTCTGTCTGAAAATCTAGCTGACCTTGTATCTATCCCAAATATGCTGAACATCAGCTGTCCATTATATAGCTCCGCCCTTCCGTAACCATGGAGACTCACGAGCTGTTCGGTGCTCTCTCTCTCTATCTGAATCGGTGTACACCCACTTTCTTTCATTTAGTCATAGTCCATATTGAATAAACGTTAGGATCCCGTCACAGTTTTTACAGAGAGCGAGAGGTGTCAGCACACTTATCCACCAATGTGGAAATGTAGTTTACTTGTAGTACCAAAATTGGCATTTTTGTCTGTAACAAAATAAAACAAGTATCGTGTAGGAGTGTTTTGCTAATAATGATCGTGCAACATTATACTGAGTAAATCTGAGTACCTGACTGCAGATCTCAGTCCCTACTCTGTATTCCATCTGCCACTTCATTGTCTGTTCTTCAAACCGGTCTGAGTCCTTCTGCAGACACCCACTTTGCTCTAAGCTGCCTATCCGGCACCTACCTTCGTAGCAACTACAAAGTCGGTCAGCAAGCGACCGACTCTGTCATCCAAATCGTTGACTCTAACATGACCAGAAGCAATCTCATTACCGACTCCAGAGGAACGCCATTGGTTACCGGTAGCAAACAGAATAGGCTCGCATTGTTGTAACTCTTTGCCTCATGCCGGTAAACCAATCTTCGATCCGTGTCAGTATCTTTCCTGTAATACCATGAGTTGTGATCTTGTTTGGCAGCCTCATGTGCAGCAAGTCGTTAAAACCATCTGAAAATCCAAGAGAAAAACATCCACTGCCTCTCCTTTGTCTATTCTGCTTGTTATATTGTCAAAGAATTCCAAGAGATTTGTCAGGCAATATACACCCTGAAGAAAACCATGCTGAATTTGGCCCACTTTAGCTTGCGCCAAGTACCCCGAAACATCATCCTTAATGGAATCCAACCACTGACTAACTGTTGTATAATTTCCTTTCTTCTGCCTCCCTTCCTTCTTAAAGAGTGGGGTGACATTTGCAACTTCCTAGTTCGGCAGAAACATTCGAAAATCGAGACACTCTTGAAAGATCATTAATCATGCTTTAAGAGAAACATGTGGGGGAAGGTCTTCATTCAGAGGCGGTGGGAATGTGAAATATGCTGCCAGAGCAAGTGGCAGGGTCGATATTCAACATTACAGAGAAGTTTGAATGGGTATACGGATGGGAGGGAATGGATGACTATGGTCCCGTTAGATGATGCTGGAACTAGGCAGATTAATGGCTTGACACAGACTAGAATGGCCGAATGGCATTCCCTGTGTTGTAATGTTCCATGACTCTAATGCCTTCACAAACTCTTCAACTATCTCTTTCTGAATAATCTGGTCCAGGATTCTTATCTACATCCAGGCGTTCCAGTTTCTCATTAGTCATGGCATTTATACTCACTTCTGTCCACGATACTCTTGAATTATCGGCTTTTTTGAAAAAGGAGATGATATGTCAGAGTAAGAAGTGTAGTGGGCAGGGGAGGAAGAATAACAAGGAGGTTCTTCATCGGTGAAACTGGGAGAAGGGGAGGGGTGTTAATTAAAAAACCTCCTCAGGATATGTTTATCTTAACTAAACCATAATTGAGCACTGCATGCCGGCATGTGTAAAACTAATACAAAATACACACCACTAAACGCAAATTAGAGCACAATCCAGAAACATGAAGAAATGGTCACTATGGAAGATCAGGTGAACCACTCTTGTCCATCCATAGAAGACATCCCAGCAACTTGAGCACACGATTTCCTGGCGAACTGAGAAATGAGTGTGTGTCGCGATGGCTCTACCTCAAGTTATACCAGCTCGAGCTGAGAAACAAGTAAAATATAATAATAATTATTATTATTAGAGGTTGACAAACCCTGTATAGAGAGTCGCTCGCTCCTTCATCATTAAAGGTAGAAGAATTAATTAAATAAATAGTAGAACTATATTTTAAAGAAAAAGACATGAACTTTAGACTGGGTCAGTGCAGAGCAAAATTATGAAAGTTGTAATAGAGTTTGCAATTTATGAACCAGATCAGCCAGATACAATGCAACTGAGAGATGGATATTAACCATATGACCAAAAGACATAGGAGCAGAGTTAGGTTATCGAGTTTACCCCGCCATTTCATCATGGCTGATCCAAATTTCCTCTCAGACCCAATCTCCGGCTTTCTCCCTGTATCCCTTCATGTCCTGACAAGTCAAGAATCTATCAACCTTTGTCTTAAATAAGCACAAATTCTTGGCCTCTACAGCTGCCTGTGGCAAATAATTCCACAGATTCATCACTCTCTGGCTAAACTCATCAACGTTGCAAATGGACGACATGCCATTCAGAAAATGTCTCCTCTGGTCCTAGACTCTCCCACCCATTGGACACAGCCCCTCCACATCCAGCCCATCGGGGACATTCGATAGGTTTAAATTGTATTACCCATCAAATTCTCTTCATATGACAAGGTATTCAATCCTGGAATCATTTTCATAAACCTGTTAATCTCACTCAAGTGTTAACCCATCCTTTCTAAGAAATGGGGCCTAAAACAGCTTATTATCTCTAAGTGAGCTGTTGTGCCTTTTTCACCACACAGCCAATATGTACAGGCCACGTAAGGTCCTCGGTGATGTGGATGCCGAGGAACTTAAAGCTGTTTACCCTCTCAACCACAGATCCATTGATGTCAATAGGGGTTTGCCCGTCTCCATTCCTCCTGTAATCAACAACCAGCCCCCTTTTGTTATTGCGGCACTGAGGGAGAGGTTGTTTACTTGACGTCACTGTGTCAGAGAGATAACTTCTTCCCTGTAGGCCACTTCGTTATTTATTGAGATTAGTCCAATCAATATAGAATCGTTGGCAAATTTAATTAACAGATTAGAGCTGCGCGTGGCGATACAGTCATGGGTATACAGGGAGTAAGGGAAGGGACTCAGTACATGTCCCTGAGGGGCTCCTCTGATGAAAGTCAGAGGGGTGGAGGTGAGGGAGCCCACTCTTACAACCTGCTGGCGATCTGAGAGGCAAGGTCAAGGACGAGATCTCTGAGCTTCCTGTCGAGCCTGGGGGGAATGATGGTGTTGAATGCTGAACTGTCGTCCAAGAATAGCATTCTCACATAAGCATTCTTCTTCTCCAGATGATAAGGACGGTGTGTAGAGCAGTGTCTATTGTGCCGTCTGTCGATCGGTTGTGTTGGTAGGGAAATCATAAGGGGTCTAGCACCCTCCATTTCGTAAAAGACTTACATATATTAATGACACAAGCCCGCGTCAGTCACCAAGTAATCTCAATGCCCTGCTGTGTCCCCACAACCTCGTGTCATTCCCCATACCCATCCCATTGCCACACTCTCTGCCCACTGCCCCTTGTCAGGGTTCAAGTTAATCACTCTACCCGCTCTCGTCCCACAGCTCTGTGTCATTTCCCGAGGTAATTAACTGTGTAAGTGGAATTATGAAGATATTATGCTGGAACATCAAAGCATAAATCAGGAACGGATATGTCCTGGAGAATGCACATCGGAAATGTGAATATATTTTAGGCTGCACTTACACGGGGTTCTGGAGAGGTTTGCCCCATTCAGACAGGGGAAGGACGGTTGGGTAAAGGGACCATGGTTGACAAGAGATGTGAAACATCTGGTCAAGAGGAAGAAAGAAGTTTCAGGAAGCTGACCTCGGGATTAGAAAGCAAGGATCAGACATGACTGTAGATATACAAAGTAGCCGGGGCCAAACTGAAGAATGGAATTAGAATCACTAGAAACGTCCACAGAAGGTCTGCAGTGGCTTTCAGGGAAACCCCAAGCCATTCGAGATGTATGTGAAGAAAAAGATTACTGGAAGGAGTGTAGGACCGGTCGGGGATAGAAGATGAACCAAGCCCCTGAGTCGCGAGAAGAAAGGAAGGTCCTGAATGAAGACTTTAGTTCAGAATTCACCAGTGAGAGGGATACTTGTGAGGAGAGCGTTAAACAGGCCGATGTGCGACAAAATACCGAAGTTAACAGAGAGGATGTACTGGAACTTTTGAAAAAAAAAATGCAGTAGGTTAAATACGTCTTCTTGTGTGATCGGGAGAAAGCCTGAGTGACTGCGGGAAGCGATGAGTCCTACTTCAGTGATGGGCAAATTATCAGAGAACATTCTTAGAAACAGGATTTACGAGAATTTGGAGAAAGATTACCTAATTTGGGAGAGTCAGTATGTCTTTGTGAGGGGCAGATCATGTCTCATGAGCCTGGTTCAATTCTGTGAGGATGTGACGGTTATACTTACGGTTAACCATGGAAGGACCTTCCAGAAGGTTTGGTATCCTGGGAAAGTTGGCTTGTGGATTCAGGACTGATGCCCTAGAAGGACGAGGGTAGTTGTGGATGGAGCGTTTTCTCCCTGGATGCTGGTGCCAGTTGTGTCCTGCAGAGATCTGTTCTGAGACCCCAGGATATTTGTGCTTTAAAATGATGTGAATAAATAAGTGGAAGGGTGGTTCATTGTATTTGCAATGATGTGGAGTTTGGTGGAATTAGGGATAGTATAGAAGGTAGTCAGAGTTTACAACAAGACAGTGACAGGACGCAGAGCAGCGCTGGGAAGTTACAGATGGAGTTCAACCCGGAACGTTACGGAGTGATTCACTTTGGAAGGATGACTTTGAAGGCTGAGGTGATACTTTCTCGAGTCAACCGAGGGCCGCACATTAGTACGAGTTCCACATTGGAAACGGAGTGATGAGACTTTCTCCAATAAACCGAGGGCCACTCATCAGTACGAGAACCACAATCGGCACGGAGCCGTGCACTGCAGGAGCAGAAGGAAGTGTGATTGACAGGTGAGCTTGAACACATCCGCTGTTCTGCACATACCCATAGTGACGCTCGAAAGGCAATATACCTGACAGTAAATCAGGGGGGGGGGGTGGAATATACAACTTCGTGGCAAATGATACAACAGCCTGAGAACCTGCTGATTGATCATAGATTTTGCTTACTATATTTGTTCAAACGGAGAATGGATGGAGAAATAGTGGTAGAATTGTAGCAGGTCTGAGAATATCTTTAAAGTTAAACAGACTGCATCGCAGGTCATGGGTATGGGGTGGTCAGGTCCTTCACTGGCAGAGGTCATGTTCCTGCCAAACGGCCCATGTGTGCGCTGGAAAACATTGTTCTTCAAACTGTCCACAGCCCTCGCTAATCTCCCGAGGACACGCTCCCTTTTTGACGACAGGTCTCTGGAATATCGCTGGGGATCTTTTAAAGTGTTTGGAGGAATATGTGCAGTGTATTTTATTGTAACACATGTCAGCTGTCACTGTGATTTCCATCACTCAAACCGCCCGGAATAACTGGAACGAAGGAAAGAAAAGATGATGAAAGTTCCCCTTTAATAAATAAGTGTTCTCCATTTCACCCGCCAGAACAAACTCCCGTCAATTTCAGAAGCGAATGTGCTCCGTCAAATATTCCAAATAAATCGACTTCAAGCTGAATGCCTGATTTAAAAGCAACAATGACAAAATATATCTTCATTTAAATAGCTGAAGCCAGGTATCATGGAAAATAACATGGAAAAAAAGCACATCATATTTTGTTTTAAAGTAATTACATTGCAAAATCCCTTGAGGAGTCAAATTCATGACAAGGGGATTGAGACAGTAAAAATAGCTTAACGTAAGTGTTTGTGCATTTGGTTGTCACTAATGTCCCTGACGTGATAGCCACGCTAATTGCCTCAGTGGAATTGCTCTCACCTCAATAAAAGTCTGCTAAACCGATCACCAGTCCATCTGAGCAGCTGAAACGCTCCGTACAACTGAACGCTGCTTCTGACGGAATATGGGATATCCGGCGATTTACTACATCGCGGCCATTTTCTATCCCACACTTGTAGCGGTTGGTGTCCCCGTTAAGATGCCGGAGCTGGTTATCTTTATGTATGGTGCCGTCGTTACTCTGCTGCGGTATCCGCACTGTTACTGAGCACAGATGTTACCGTCGGCTGAAACGTGTTTCCGGAATGGAGGTTTCAGGCATCTGATTGTTTTATTTTCATTTTCGTACTTTGTTCGAAGTGATTATTCTTTTGTCAATTACGTATATGCCGATATTGACATTGTTTCATAATTTCACCTCGCTAGGCTTTCTGAAGTGATGCCGGTCTCTGCTTTTTTAGGTCCGAGTTTCAATCAGTGCAGACACTTCGACCTAAAAACAACATAGCAGCTTATTTAAATGACTGTCTAGTCTATTTCCGACACGCGGGTCTGTAAATGATAAATTGTGTTTTGTATCTTTTGATTCCACTTTGTCACGGCTGCAAACAATCCCTTCAGCTCTTTCACCTCTAGTAATGGAAATGGTGTTGTTTACTGGGACGATCGTCCGTTCACCGGTACGTGAGCCGTGGAACTCAGATTCTTTGCTCGAACCTGCCCAGCCGGAGTGCAGCGACGCAGACTCCCGCTTTCCACTTCCAAGACCCAACCCTGCATACCATCGGTAGAATGGGGGCATGCAGGGAGATGACCATATCTCTAATCTCTTTTCAAATTTCTTGCAGTTAATTTAACGGCGATTGTGATCCTCTCTCGGGGAAAATGCGGACTCTCCAAATGCATCACCCGTTACCTGGTTGGAATGGCAGCAGCCGATCTACTGGTGGTTATCGTTGCTGCTTTAATGGAACAGACCAACAATATCTACATTTATTCCAGAACCCTGCTCATCACTCCTGTGTGCGCACTGACACTTGTATTTCGGGTTGTAACGTCGGACTGTTCTGTTTGGTTCACGGTCAGTTTTACCTTCGATCGCTTCATCGCAATATGTTGCGAAAAGTTGCGGGAGCGATACTGCACCGAGAGAACAGCAACGGTGGTTATCGTGACGGTGGTTATAGTGAGCTGCGGGGTCCCGTTTTACTTTATCATTGAACCTTACGTCACCATTGACAACACGCCGTGGCGGTGCACCACCACATATGAATACGCTACTTCACCCGTGTGGAAAGGATACGAATTACTGGAGAGCATTTTAACACCACTGCTACCAATCGGCTTAATCCTGGTGTTTAACGGGTTAACCGTAAGACATATCGTTGTGGCAAATAGAGTCCGCCGAAGGCTTCGGCACAGCGGCGATAATCAGAAAGATGCCGAGGTGGGAAAACGCAGAAAATCGATGATTTTGCTGTTTTCTATATCAGCTAATTTCATATTATTGTGGATGCCCCATGTAGCCCGTACTCTAAAATGGCAAGCGCAAAACTATTTTTACGAGGACAGATATTTGAGTTCCCCGGTATACATCTTCCAACAATTTGGGTTCATGTTGCAATTTCTCAGCATGTGCACCAATACTTGTATCTATACACTGACACAGAGGAAATTCCGAGAGGAGCTGAGGAATGGAATGAAGTATGTGTTTACATTAAATGGCCATCTGTGTAGATAACGCCTCCAATGGCAATTCAGCTGAGTTTTCAAATAAAGCCGTTTTACAATGAACAGGCTTGGCAAGTATGTCATAAATTCAAACATTCATATGCCTGGTCATCCGGGAATTGGAGAATTGGCGGAAGATTGCTGACGTGATACAGTTCAGGTAGGTAGCAATACAAACGCTCAATGCTGCTACCGTGAGTGTTAGATTGGTTGAATTATGTTACAATCTATCACAGACACTCGCCTGTCGGTGAAAGGTACATAAGATTCGCTTATGTACATAGACTAATTTTACGTACTTAAATAAACCCTGGTTGCACGAACATCTGAGCATGATATGTGTCTGACAGGAAATTATAAATTGACAATGTCAATGGCCACTGAAATGTGTCAACAGGGCAGGGATGGCTTCAGGGCTTTCCGAGTTTTAGGTGTTTCAAAATGGACAGGGTCGGGAACAGAGTGTAAAGGGAGTGCGATGGGAAACCAGGGATAGTATCGCAGCTGCAGAAAGGGAGGACAACGTGGAGCGTTCGTTTGTTAATAGGCTGTGAGACGAACACAGAAACATGAAGGACGCGATCTCTCCTTTTGGAGTATTCTATACAGCCGCCCACAAGTTGAACAAAAATAAAAACGGCGACTGAAACAGGGAGGTACTGATCGGGAAGCGGAACTTGGACATGTGTCATTAAGAAGAGGGACGCCTCACGTCTTAATAAGCTGGTAAGGAAGGCGGGCTCTGTCGTGGGCAAAGTACTGGAGAGTTTAACATCGGTAGCTGAGCGAAGGGCGCTGAGTAGGCTACGGTCAATTATGGAAAACTCTGAACATCCTCTACATAGCACCATCCAGAGACAGAGAAGCAGTTTCAGCGACAGGTTACTATCGATGCAATGCTCCTCAGACAGGATGAAGAGGTCAATACTCCCCAATTAAGCTTTACAATTCAACCGCCAGGACTTAAGAACTTTTCAAAAGCTATTATTAATGCTTTTTGAGATAGTGATTTAGATGCATATCATATTTTTTTACTGAGTTAAGTATTGTATGTAATTAGTTTTGCTACAACAAGTGTATGGGACATTGGAAAAAAAGTTGAATTTTCCCATGGGGATGAATAAAGTATCTATCTATCTATCTATCTATCTATCTATCTATTGGCAAGGGCAACTGAAAGTTCCCTAATATTCTTTGGCACATCCCCAGGGTAAAAGGTTTGGTTATGACAGAAATCCTCAGTTGTGTGCTTGAAGGATTCATGTCACTATATGAAGACAGGCGGACTTGCGAAAAGTCCATACGGTATCTAATATTAGATAACGAAACGGATCAGGTGACAGATCTCTACGCGGGTCAGCATTTCAGAACGACAGGGAGAACTCCCCGACATCCACCCTGCACGGGGATAGGACCAGACAGCATGGAATTATTTAATTGCGATATATCGGGCTACCTGGCAGGAACTTGGGTAGGTAAATAGGAAAATGATGTACTCAGGGAAATGCACAACACATATGTGGAGATTGTTCAGGAAACACTTACATGAGGTTCAGTAACAGCTTGTCTCATTGAGGCAGGGAAAGGGACGATAGCGGAAAGTAACCCTTGCTGATAAGAAATTGGAACAGCTTGTCAAGAGGAAGAAAGAAAGATATTTAAGGTTCAGGAAGAAAGGATCAGATTGGCTTAGGGCGAGTAACAATGTAGATAGAAAATGAATTTAACAATGGACTTCAAAGTTAGAAGGGGAGTAGAGATGCACTAAGATAAGTGAAGAACAGAAAGATGACCAGAGAGAGTGTGGGCAGATCAGATGTAAAAGAGGAAAAACTTGTGTCTGGAGTCCAAAGAGGCCCTGAAGCTCCTCACTGAATACATAGGTCAATGTGAACACAGCGTCAAATGGCAGATATGCCAGAACCTGCCGACGCTGAGAAAGAGGATGCGCTGGAAACTTGGAAAACATTATGATAGATGATTCCCCGGTGCCGAAAGAGATATAGTCCAGGTAATTTTGGAAGGCGAGCAAAGATATTGCTGCACTTTTGGACAGGATATTTGTGTCTTAGCTGGCCACGGAGGTAGAACTAGATGATTGGAGAGTGGAAAATGTTATTCATTTGTTGACGAAAGATAATAGGGATATTTCTTTTAATTATAAGCAGGCAGTCTTACATCGGTACTGGGTAAACTACTGGAGAGGATAATTGAAAAAGGAATTTATGTGTATTTGGAGAAACGTAGTCTGGTTAAGGAGAAACAACATGGCATGTTGTCCTTTATTAGCCAGATTGAGTTATTTGAAAAAGTGAAAATAAATCAAATAGAAGAATTAGAACAGTCGATGTGGGTGCATTAATTATGCTCAGGATTTTCATCAGCTCCCCATAGTGGACTCATTCAGAAAGTCAGGAGGCATGGGATCGAGGGGAACCTGGCTGCGTTGATTCAGAATTGGCTTCCTAAACGAAAGCAGATGATGAGATAGACAGAGTGAATTCTGGCTGGAAGACAAAGGACAGCCGTGTTCCGCACGTAGAGTCGAAACACTTTACAAGTCTACTGCGAGTCCGCAGTTACAGTGCTCCAAGAAATAGGGCTGAGGAAATAATTGATTTAATCTGATCACACAGTAACACCTGGATAATTAATGAAATTAGGACTCACGATGTAAACAAATCGCTGAGTGATTGACTGCACCTGCGCGTTTTCTAAACTGACCTGTCATTTACATATTACAGGGCAAATGCTACAATGACTTTACAACCTGATTTCCAGTGACGACCTAGAACTTAAAACCAGCATTTCAAAGTGTTCAGCAGCAGCTTCTGGCGCTTATTAAAAGAACCAGCCTTCCAAAATGTCAAATCCATATTCCCAATTCAGGTATACACCAATTTATCTGAATGCCAATTTACCTCTGAATCGTGGTTTTATCGTATCGGGTGTAGATACGCTCATATTTCGATCCATTTAACCCTGAATCCACATGGCCGGTGTGGAATCCGTGTCTCCCCCTGAAATCAATAATAAATTAAACATACAAATCTACACAAACTGAAAACGCAGCGAAGGCAAAGCAAATATCTGGGCTCACACTTGTCTTCCTTGAAAACCACCGCAGGCAATTGGGGAATACAGAATAAACAATTTCCAAAGCTTCCATCTTCTCATGCTATAACCATTCAAGAACAGTATCAACGACTTTACAGATTGGTCGGTGCTGCGACACACTGAAGTTCTAACCCAGACATACAGTCAGACACCGATAGGGATCCACTGCACAGAAACAGGGTTTTCAACCCGTCAGGCCACTGAGGAATTACTTAAACTGCCTACTGCCATCGACTGAACCCGGACCGTGGCCATCCATATCCCAGTACTTATCAAATCATTTCGTAAACATTGGCATCGGAATCTCAATCACTGCTTGCGTTGGCGACACTGTCTACACTCTGACCACCCTCTGGGTGAAGACGTCTCCCCTCATGTTTCCATTAAACTTTTCACGTTTCACCATTCGCCCATGATTTCTAGTTGTATTCTCACCGAATATCAGTGGAGAAAGCCCGCTGGCATTTACACTCTCCATCCGCCTCATAGTGTTGTACACCTCTGTGAAATCTCCCCTCGGTCCCTACCCGCTCGGGAATAAAGTGCTGACATATGTAACCTTTCTTTTTAATTAAAAACATTCAGTCCCGGCAATAGCCGCGTAATTTTTTCTGCATTCTTTCAGCCCTTCTAGTCCATGCCGACCCGTTTTTGTTGTTACTGCCTGGTTCCAGCTACCTGCACCAGAGCCTCCATACACCTCCCATCCACGTCCTCACCCAAATTCCTCTTTAGTGTCTAAATCAAACCCACATCCTCCACTTCCACTGGCAGCTCATTCCACACTCTCACCAACCTCTGAGTGAAGAATTCCCCTTCATGTTCCCCGAAAATAATTCACTTTCACCCTGAACGTATGTCCAATGTCAGGGTGAGAGGGAGGACCGAGCAGAGAGGGAAGAAAGTAATGGGGAGTGGGTGGTCGAGTGCGGAGTGGGAAACAAAGCGGAGAGGTTATACTTAATATCTTTCAGAAAAACTAATTGTTTCAAATTGCGGCAAACATACTCTCCATACCCTGTACATTCGCAACCAAATTATTGATCTAGATGACAAGTAGCAATGGTTGATATTCAAAGTAAATGTTATTATCAGAGTACATATATGTCACCACATGCAACCCTGAGATTGTTTTTCCTACAGGAACACTTAGGAAATCTATAGAATAATAACAGGATCAATGAAAGATCAAGTGGAGCATAGAGTTCAACAAACTGTGCAAATGGAAATATCATTAAATATCAATGAATAATGAGAGCAATGGGGAGTAACCCTGGGGAACCTCACTAGGCCCGGGCCTCGAGTCCAATAAACAGCCTCCCACCATCACTCTCTGCTTCCTACCATCAAGACAACTGTGCATCCAGTGAGCCAGCTCTCCCTGGATCCCGTGTGATCTGACTTTCCACAGCAACTTACCATGTGAACCTTATCAAAGGCCTCACTGATGCCCATATCGGCCCCGATCCTGGGACAGAGGTGTCACCGATCAGAGGGCATGGATTTAAGCAGAGGATGAAGAGGTTTAGAGGGATCTGAGGAGGAGATTTGTCACTCAGAGGGTAGCTGAAATCTGGAGCTCAATGCTCGAGGTGGCGGTGGAGGAAGGTCCCTTCACAACATTTACGAAATGGATGGGAATTGAAACTGCCGAGATAGAGTCGGCTGTGAACCACGTGCTGATAAATGGGGCCAGTGTAGACAGTGAGTGGATGGTCAGAACAGGTATGGCTGGCCAAAGGCCTGTTTCCGTCCTGTGTGACCCACACCTCTGGACATCCTAAATTAACGATAGGAATTCAAGGCATTGATTTCAAAACTCCACACCCCATTCCAACCTGAATTAAACCAGACTGCACCCCTTTGTCACCATTGCGAATATCTGTTTCTGTCAAAGTAATATACAAATTGATCACTTCTGCTAAACAACTGGCAATTGATGAAGTTCCTGTGTCTTCTTCCATTAATGTTGCCGGCTTACAGCAAAACTAACCCTCTCACCGTGTCAGAATCAGTGATTAAATCCGGCCCCAAACACTGCGATTTCATCCCAGCACATTGTAACTTGAAGCATTTCACTGAGGGTCTGATGGAGACACAACCCGTGCCCTCTGCACATGTGATCACATCTCCCCTGCTTCTGACATTTCAAATACTCTCGGAATGGTTTTCTGATTCAGTCTTAAAGTTATTGTATATTCAGCTCGTCGTCAGACCTGACAAATTGTGTCTTCCCACAGCTGGTTCCACCTGTTGTTGTGTCCTCTTTCCTCCACCTCCAGGGAAGCTGCATCGCCACACAAACTCCTCACTTGAGACGACTGTCTGTACCCGTGGCACAGGAAATCACATCTCTCTCACTCTCCTGATACCGTGTCTGACCTGCTCACCTCCGGGTATCCTCCCTCAAGAAGTCTCTTCCTCAGTCACCGTCTGTGAGATTATATAAAAATACAATTACTGTAAAACGATCTATCAGGCAGCCCCTGTACCCCTCCACCCCAGAGCATGTTTCGCTGGTTAAAACTCTCTCTCCTCACCCCTTCCCTGTTCCATTCGCCTTTGCAAACTCCAGATATGCCAGCTGATCCGAATCCACTGTGAGGACATTTATATCTCACAGGAGGATGTAGAAACCCGTGTTGTTCTCTGATACAGAGGTCACTGACACCCCACCGCCATCCCAATCTGCACCAACAGCCCATGACGCTGACAGCTCTTCCAGACACTGGGGCTTTGTAACAAACACAATGTTAACAGCAAAATTAAACAGTAATTCATTTGAAGAGAGAATTGCTGCTTCCTGAAAGGACAGTCGAACGTCCGACACATCGGAGCAGATCCTCCCCTGTTTTTCAATTGTATTCGACCCGGGTCACGGAACGTCCGATCATCCCACATTCTCACAACAGCAACCCCAACCCCCAAACCCCCCCCTCCCCGACGACGGTCCCACTCACCCCATACCCACAGTCCACCGTACCCTCTACCCACACACACACAGACAGATCCCCTTCACCTGAAACCCCTCCCAGCCTGTGAACCACAACTAACTGATCCCACAGCCCGGGCTCGGGCGCAAAGCTAAAACCGGGGCTGCTGGACCGGAGAGCCCGGAGCCTCCAGCCGTCCGGCAGAGCTCGTTCCCGGCACTTTTCATAGAAACATAGAAAACCTGCAGCACGATACAGGCCCTTCGGCCCACAAAGTTGTGGTTCCACGGCAGCCGGCCCCTGATTTACACAAACCCGAGATCAGACCCTTCTTCACGGACGCCTGACCAGAATAATATCTACGGTCAGCACTGCGCCTGCGTTTAGCAGGAGGTTTTGGGCTGCACCAGCCGTGGCCGGGGGTCCCTACAGAGGGACCAGTGACCGGAGGCCGGAGGGACAACGGAGAGTTAAATGAGAAACACGACAAAGTCTGCAGATGCTGCCCAACAAACAAAACGCTGGCGGAACTCAACCGGCCGGGCAGCATCTATCAGAGAGAAAAATCACACTCCCACCCCACCTCCGCATAAAACAATGCAATCAGAGGTTTATGATCATTTTCAACATCAATAGATTCCCCAGTGGGAATCGGAATTAAAATGTTTGGACACCAGGAAGTCCCGCTCGGAGCGGATAGTTCAAAGGTTAATTTATTATCAAAGCAGGTATCCGTAAACAATTCTTGAGCTTTTTTTCTTCTCCAGAAAACCACGAAACAAAGAAAGAGCATGAAAGTCGTTCACAGAGAAAAATCAAACTCCCACCTCAACCCCCGCATCAAAAAGACAGCATCCCGATCATCAAACCCCCAAAACCCACCCCTCCCACACAAAAGGGAATAATATCCTCGACCGCCCCCCCAAAACAAACACTCCTACCCCGCACAACTGCGGAGGAGCCGCTGTCACCAGTGTTTAGGCGGCCGCATCGGGAGCAGCGGACACAAGAGGCGACCCCGGAAGATTCACAGGTGAAGTGTCGCCCCAACCGGAAGGATGTTTGGACAACGGAGTGAGTTCGGCCGTCCGGCCCTTTCACTGTGACACCCCGAACTCCACATCAAATCCGTCCAAACGAATGTGGGTGAACTTTAATGACCAATAAATATAATTCCTCTCAGCGATCAGCTGTATGAGTGATTCCCTGACTCTGAGAGGAAGGGGTATCTATGGTCCACACTGTCAGGGTGTTGAGTTTACCAGGAGACAAAAACTGCAGGGACGGGAGGTTTTCTGTTGACTAATACACTGTGTGTGGACCCCGCTGGCAATTCTGGTGTTGTGACCCGAATCGAGACAAACACCACACTGCCCACTCCACCAACAACACGGCACAGCCGGACACATAACAGGGGACTTTACATCCCACAACACAGGATTCAGTGATGAAACCCGTGATTAATGTTGTTGTCCCACTGAAAAGTCCATTAAGGTGCTTTTCAATGCGAGCGCTCTCCCTCAGGTGACGTCACACAGCTCCACCCCACGCGCCTGACGTCACACATGGGCTCCCCACACTGGGATCTGCCCTCACGTGCGCGGTGTCGTACGTCACCCACGCGCTGCTGTTCTCGAGCTTTATCGGTTTAACGGCTGGGCTGATATTCACGTGATCAGACCCTCCCCCACCGCTGTCAACAGAGGATTTAGGAGCTGCTCTATTCCCATTGGTGGGAAGCGATGTCAATCACTAGTTACAACCAGTCGCGGAGCCGGCGAGGCCGAGTGGGCGTTACCCCGCTGAGTCCGTCTCCCGCTCAAGCGCCGACCGCCTCCTCAGAGCGGAGAAAACCTCAAAATAAATGTCCGCTTTCTGATTTATTTCCATTTCCCTCCGAGGGAAGTTGGGGCGTTTGTGAAGCGTCTCCTGAGGTTGGAGTCTGATGTATCGCTGAGAGGTAGGAGGAGACGGCTCGGCCCGTCGGTTTGATGCCGGCTCCCCGGGGAGGGGGGATTTTATTGAAAGGGTAAAGATGGTTAGAGAGGGGGCGGACAGGATGTTTGTCCCGGTGGGGACAGGAGGGGCTCATCTGTGGAAATGTCTGAGACCCCGGTGGTGTCGAGCTGAGGGATTCACCACATTGGGGGGCAAACACGGCAGACTGTTGCCCTGCAAGCGGGGTCAATGGTCCGGGCAATGTGACAATTATTTGGGCTTGTTGAGATTGTACCTGGAATATGGTGTAAAATCCCGCTCCCCATACTAACACGGGTTATACAGACCAGAGAACAAACTGCCGGAGGAACTCAGTGGGTCGGGCAGCATCTGTGGAGGGAAATGGACCGTCAACATTTCGGGCCAAGACCCTCCCCCTGGACTGAGATTCGACGGGAGATAGTCAGATAAAAGAGGTGAGGGGTGCGGATGGGGCAAGAGCTGGGGACTGAGAGGTGGATCCAGGTGAGGGAGGAGGTGGATAGATGGAAATTGTGACAGGAGTGAGAGGTGAGTGTTTGGGGCAATACGGGCTGCAGAAGTTGGAAATTAATTCCATGGTCGAAGAAATGGGGATCGGGCAGAAACGTTTCGGAGATGGGAGAGCTGTGAATGTGAAGTAATGTGGGAAATGAGGCCGATGGGTCGGGCAGCGTGTGAGGGGCGAGGAACAGTCACCGGGTCACGTGGGAGACACTCCACCGTCACGTGATCCCGTTTTACCGCAGATCGGCGGCATCTGCGGGTTTGTCTCCGAGGCCCCGCCCCCTCCCTGATGACGTAATAAGCACTGCGCATGCTAACATTCCCGGGACGGCCAGTGATTATTTTTCTTTGTATTTGCTGAAGCGGGTCCGGAACGGTGAATTGTCGGCGGGATCCGGATCGGGAGAGGGTCCTCGCCCCCTCGGGGAGGGGGGGGGGGGGAGGGGGTCGGATCATTCTCAGCGGAGCGAGACCGACAAGATCCATGCGGTGAGTTCTGAGTCCGGTCCGGAGCGATGATGGGCAGTGAGTCCCGGTAACTTCCCCGAACTCGCGGTCGCACCCCATTTCCTGGACAAAACCTACCGGGGTCTGTCCGGGTTGTGAGATCTTCACTCCAAACCTGGAGATACCCACCGTGTGTTAATAAAAGTTGGTTCAGGGAGAAGGGTAAATGCCAAAGTTCCTGTTGCTCTATCTTTGTCATTTTACTACATAGTAGTATATGCTGTTAATTCAGTGTCTGTGCATTGCTGAAGCACCATCAGTGATCGT
Source organism: Hemitrygon akajei (assembly GCF_048418815.1). NCBI lineage: Eukaryota > Metazoa > Chordata > Chondrichthyes > Myliobatiformes > Dasyatidae > Hemitrygon > Hemitrygon akajei. Next base: position 1,931,804 of record NW_027331934.1, on the reverse strand, counting down.
CCTTGATCCCTTCTCCCACCCGTTTCATCTGCTTAATCCCTGCCCATCTTGTTCAATCTGTGCCCAGCCGACATCCCACCACCTCGATGATAAATATCGACAATCTCTCTTCTACCGTTGCCTTCATTGTGAAGTATTTTGCCTCATGGAATTATTTCTGAAATCCGTGTTTGTTACCTGAACTCCCAGAGGATTTATCTAATGCAGAATGTGGAAGGATAAAGACAGTCACCACAATTTTAGTTTCAAAGTTACCAAATGGCCGCTGTGTTAATCTTTGTCAGACGGAGACTCAGTGTTTAAAGTTGAGTCTGTTATTTCCTGTTTTGGTCATGTTTGGAGAGGCAATTTTCCTGTTGCCAGGAGCAGCCGCAGGATCTGCAGGGAGTGGTGCACATTTTTATCTCTCTGGTCACTTCCTCTCATTGAGAGTTAGTGGCCTCGGGAGCAGATGGAACAGACTGATAGTGGGGTGGGGAGGATGTTGTGAGCATTCACTGTATCGACTGTATTAACCCTGTGTTGGAATGAAGACAAAACTAATGAATGTGGGACTTACATTTGTGCAACTTTGTTCAGGCCGTCACAAACATCTTGTGATCAGTCAATAGTTGTGCATCATTTAAAGTGAAAAGAGAAAATGCTGGAACCGTTCAGCAGATCGGGCAGCATCAGTTCTGATACTGAGTCTTCCACAGTTTCTCTTTCCACAGATCCAGTCTGATGTACCGAGTTTCCAGCATTTAATTTCAATCTGAAATGAAAAGCCTGTTATTCCTGATAGCCCACAGGAAATGCGACGGCCAATTGTGCTGAGCAAAATCTCATTTAACTATAAGATAATGATAAAATGCTTTCAGTTTAGCTGCTGGAGACCATCTGAAACGTAACCCACGCCCAGGTTTTCCAGCCCAATATCTGGCCCAGTCAGAGGTTTATCAGGTTCCCATTCTGCCATAGATTGATGTAGGAGTGTTAGTTTTTGAACTCTGAATGACCGACACACTGCAGCATGTTGCCGGCAGCAAGAGAGTCCTGGGAAAATTGGTGCTTGTACTATAATCCTGGGATGCAGACTCCGGGAATATGGAACTGTCAGTATTTGGGATTTGACCAGGACAGTACTTCTGTAGATGGGGCTGAATGTTCCTCCCCCCACAATGAATCATAAGTCTGGGGTTGCTGGACATTGGTTGTGGGGGAATCCCTGATGTGGGGACGATGTGTGAGGATTCTGGGGTCGGTAAGTGTCACGTTCAGCTGTGCGACCCTGTCACAGATTTTGACCCTGGTGAAATGGAGCTGGGGATCGAGCTGCTCAGGCTCATGAGGTGTTGAGCGAGTGTTTCTGGTCTGGTCTCGGTTGTTTGCTTCTGGAGTTCCTTTGGAGGCAGTGAGTGCTGATCTGAGGAGAGAATGAGTTCCTATACCATCCCTCACATGGAGAGGAGGTCATTAAATGTTTGCAGCAGTAGAATTGGACCCAGGGGTTCAGTGTTCAAAGCGTGTTTGGACATTTTCCCTCACTGTCATCTGCCTGTTAGGCAATTGTCCTGGACCTGTGCTCACTGGAGTTCAGAAGGACAGTGGGAGTGGTGGTTGTGCTTGTTTAAGGAAACCTACCGAATGCTGAAAAGCCTGGATACAATGGACATGGAGAGGATGTTTCCATTAGACGGAGAGTCTGGGATCTGAGAACACAGTCCCAGAATAAAGAAGCTTCTCTTTAAAATTGAGATGAGGAGAATATTAAGTAAAGGGTGACTGATCTGTGGAATTTGTTGCCACAGAGGGTGGATGAAGCTGTTATGGGGGTATATTTATGGCAGAAGTTAATATATTTGTGTTTGTTCCTAGTAGCTTCAGGGTTACAGGAGGAAGGCAGGAATATGGTGTTGGAATGAAATCAGCCATGGTTGAATGCCGAGGCAGACCAGATGTATCAAATCACCTAATTCGCTTCCTGACTGAATGATGGCTCCTTCTTATCCCATATCGTTTTGTGATGTGTGAAACAATTACAGATTTGTTCACTCAGATCATTATATTTGTCTTCAATGTTTAAATTTCAGTGAGTTTTATTTTCAGGAACATTGAGCAGTAATGTTTTGTTCTCCTTTGTGTTGTTAACATGCTTCATTATTTTTCATGTTAAAGCTAGATCAGCGGTGAAAGATTTACTGGAAGAAAAGCCCACAACTGGAAGCAAACCAGCACTGAGGATGAGAGAAGATCAACAAGTGAACCAGCCCGAGGACTGAGAGCATCAACTGGACAGAACCCTTCTGACTCAGGGTTTCCATTGATTCAGTCAGGAGAAAGTTTGGTGAGTCTCATTTACTCAAACACTGGTCCTTTAGACATTACATACCTACACAAAGAAAGGTAGGAAATAGTTGGGGTGAGACGGAATGTGCCCAAAAGTACCAGTTATGCCTCTGTCAGACCCAGTTACAATCAGTTCAGCTCTGGCAATGTTCTGTCAGTATCCCAGCTCTTTAAGGTCACACACATTCCCTCAGTATTTGGTCATTTCAAGGTCTTGCGTCTTGTGAAGCAGCTTTTCGTCACTTCTGAGTGGGGAGATGGAAACAAAGTGGAGAGTTTATACTTAATATCTTTCAAAAAAAGTAATTCTTTAAACTTACCTGCTACAAACTTGCTTGGCCTTTTCTCCTTGGAGTGATGCAGAATGAGAGGTGACCTGATAGAAGTGTATAAAATGATGAGAGGCATTGACCATGTGGATAGCCAGAGGCTTTTTTCCCAGGGCTGAAATGACTGACATGAGGGGGTATAGTTTTAAGGTGCGTGGCGGAAGGTAGAGGGGGGATGTCAGGGGAATTTCTCCACATAGAGTGGTGGGTCTGGAAGGCATTGCTGGCGATGGTGGTGGAGGCAGATACAATAAGGTATTTTAAGAGACTCTTAGATAGGTACATGGAGCTCAGAAAAATAGTGTTATGCAGTTGGGTAATTCTAGTCAGTTTCTACAGCAGGTTACATGGTTGGCAGAACATTGTGAGCCAAAGGGCCTGTAATGTGCTGTCGGTTTCTATGTTCCATGTTCAAACTTACTAACTATACCCTATATATTCCCAACCAAATGATTGATATAGATGACAAGTAACAATAGGTATAACCATGGAGAACATCACGAAGCACTGGCCTGGAGTCCAATAAACAGCCCTTCCCCATCACCCTCTGCGTCCTGCCATTTAGCTGTTCCCAGACACTGGGGCTCTGCCACAAACACAACGTTCAGGAAGATTAGTCAGGAAACCAGAGGATACTGCATTGACTGACCCACCCCACACCAGATCACCCTGGAAAGTTTTCCCCAGAAGCATTTGGGGTTTTGTGACCCAGTTCGAGAAAAGGGCCACGATGCCCACTCCATCAACAACATGGCAAAGCCGGACACATAGCAGGAGACTTAATTTGATACAATACAAGATTCAGTGATGAAGCCTGTTAAATTTCCTTCATTGTCCCCCTAAAATCATTAAAAACGTCCATTGAACAGCTTTTGAAAACAAGTTCTCACCCACTGTGACACCACACAAGGATCTGACATCACGTGTGCAATTCTTTATGTCACATAGACGCTGAGACGGTTGAACTTCACCGGCTGAGTTAAAAATTACCTGACCCACCCACACACCCCACCCCACAGTCAACAGAGAAGTTACGCTCTTCCCATTGGTGTGAAGTGATGTCAATCACTGGTTACATCCAATAGCAGAGACAGACCAGCTGAGAAGGCGTTACCCCCACTGAATTCATCTCTTGCTCCCGCTTTGAACTTCCCGTCACAGCGGAACAAATTCCAAAGTAGATGTCCAGCTTTTTGAATTTTTATACAGAGTGGTGGGTTGCTTTAATGTGCTGCCTGGTGTGATGGTAGCGGCAGATACATGGGGACTTTTAAGAGATGTTTAGATAGACAGGTGAACGTGAGGGAAAATTCTGTAGGCATTAGGGATTAGTTTAGTTGGCAATGTAATTAATTGAATAGTTTGAGCACAACATTTTGGGCCACAGGGCCTGTTCCTGTGTTGTACTGTTCTATGTTCTGTGTCTCTTGTCAAAAGGTTTCAGGGTTATGGAGGCAAAACAGGTGAGTGGGAACAACAGGTCAGCTGGACCCCAATGTGGGAAAAGTGAGATCACCCACTTCTGTAGGACAAATTGAAATTCTGAGTGTGATTCAATGGAGATGGACTGAGGTGCAGAGGGTAGGGAGGGAGGTCCAAGGTACATTGTATTTATTGCAAGAGTTATTGGTATAAGAATGAAAATCATTTTATCAATTATTTGGGTTTTGTGGAGATTGTACCTGGAATATGGTGTAAAATCCCGCTCCCCATACCAGCACGGGTTATACAGACCAAAGAACAAACTGCCGGAGGAATTCAGTGAGTCGGGCAGCATCTGTGTTTGAGAAGGGACTATCAATATTTCAGGCCGAGACCCTCCCTCTGGACTGAGAGTAGACGGGAAATAGTCAGAGAAAAGAGGTGAGGGGTGGAGATAGGGCAAGAGCTGGGGAGTGAGAGGTGGATCCAGGTGAGGGGGAGGTGGGAAGGTGGAAATAGTGACAGTGGTGGGAGGTGAGTGGTTGGGGCAACACGGGACTGCAGAAGATGGAATTTAATTCCATAGAGGATTAACAAAGAGGTTAGAGAGTATTTGTTATAGAGAGTGCAATGAAGATTCACCAGACTGATCCCTGGAGTGGTGGGGTCATAATATGAAGAAAGATCAAATGCGATATCGCTTTCATTTAGAGAATTGAGGACTGAGAGGTGAACACATTGAAATGCACAACATCGTTACTGATTGAACCAGAGATCCCAGTCTCTGAAAAAGGGGGTGGACTGTCCGGGACTGAGATGAGGGGAAATGTCTCCACTCCGAAGGTGGTGAATGTTTGTAAATCCCCACCACAGAGGCGGTGAAGACTCAATGATGACCCTCACTGCAAAAAGAGGCTGGGAGATGGGTGGAGACTGAAGGGATCGAGGCAATGAGATTTGGGAAGAAATGTGGCTGAGATGGGACAACTGCTATCATGTCATTGGTTGGAGGGGATGAATGTCCTTCTCCTGCCGTTTCTCACTTGATGTTTCAGTGTTCCTGTCCAGTGAACCCAGACGATGTGAGTAGAAATTAGTGCTTGTAAACATAGAAGTGATTTGAATGAAACCTACACAAGTCCTTTTTGGGTTTAAATCATCTGTTAGACAGTAATGGGAATCAAACCCATATTTCTGTGACCTAGGGGGTACAGGGATGGGATGGGAATGATACAGAGAGAAAAATTAAAAATGTAGCTGGTGTAAATTTGAAATGTAGAAAATGTGGCAGGTGAATCAGGCAGCGTGTGAGGAGCAAGGAACAGAGTCACTGGTTTAAATGAGAGACCCTGCACCATCACACCATCCTGTTTCCCGCTCCCTTTTTACCACAGATAGGCCGTATCTGCAGGTTTCTTTCTGAGGACCTGCTCCCGCTCAATGACGCAGGTGAGAGTAAGCGTCGGCACGGACTAGAAGGGCCGAGATGGCCTGTTTCCGTGCTCTAATTGTTATGTGGTTATGTGATCACATTGTACATGCTCTGTCCCAGGATGGGCAGTGATTTTTTGTGGATGGATACGGCGGATCATATGTGGGGCTGAGATCAGGAGAGAGACCTCGCCTCCTGGGGCGGGCAGTCGGGTGATAGATCATTCTCTGTGAGCGAGACCAATCAGATCCCATAGGTGAGAATTGAGGTAGGTCCCAAGTGTTGGGCAGCGATCCCCGTTATTTCCCTGAACCTGCTGGGTGTGTCCGGGTTGTGGGACCTTCACACCGAACCTTGTAAGATGAGCTGCCGTTCAGCCCAAGGTGCTGTGGTCCAAGGAGCCGGATGAGGTGGTGAGGCCGGGACTGAACCCATCCATTGAGGTGTATCCCGGAAACTTTACCTCCATCACTTGGCCCAGTAGCGGATCCAAGATTCACCTGGATCGATACCTGGGTTCAATAATTGTTTCCATGTATTTGGGCTCCTAAAAGAATTTCTACACTTCACTTCACTTGACTGAGAGAATCTTTCTTCCGTTCAGATCAGGGAGTGAGATCCGTATATGTCACGTTCACTCATTGTAGGTGGACATTTTTCTTTCCTTGCCTCCATTCCACTGTTACAGATTGCCGAAGTGCAGCAAATGTTTCCAGGTACATAACCCTATTAATGAAAGAAGGAAGCCTTTCCATTATTTCGGGCTTCTCAAACATTTGTGCACTTCAGTGGATTCTTCACCCAGAATTTCCTGAGGAGAAGCTCAGTCTGTCTAATATTTCCACACAATTAAAGTGGGGACTCGTTTATTATTTTCATGTCCCGAGGTACAGTGAAAATCCTGTCATGCAAACATTCCAGCTGGAGAGGGTGCAGAACAGATTGCTGAAGACACTGGCTGGATTCGAAACAGAACGTCGACTGTACTCTTTTCCATAGATAGATAGATAGATACTTTATTCATCCCCATGGGGAAATTCAACCAGTTTTTCCAATGTCCCATACACTTGTTGTATCAAAACTAATTACATACAATACTTAACTGAGTAAAAATATGATATGCATCTAAATCACTAACTCAAAAAGCATAATAATAGCTTAAAAAAAGAAGTTCTTAAGTCCTGGCGGTTGAATTGTAAAGCCTAATGGCATTGGGGAGTATTGACCTCTTCATCCTGTCTGAGGAGCATTGCATCGATAGTAACCTGTCGCTGAAACTGCTTCTCTGTCTCTGGATGGTGCTATGTAGAGGATGATCAGGGTTTTCCATAATTGACCGTAGCCTACTCAGCGCCCTTCGCTCAGCTACCGATGTTAAACTCTCCAGTACTATGCCCACGACAGAGCCCGCCTTCCTTACCAGCTTATTAAGACGTGAGGCGTCCCTCTTCTTAATGCTTCCTCCCCAACACGCCACCACAAAGAAGAGGGCGCTCTCCACAACTGACCTATAGAACATCTTCAGCATCTCACTACAGACATTGAATGACGCCAACCTTCTAAGGAAGTACAGTCGACTCTGTACAAGGCATCTGTGTTGGCAGTCCAGTCCAGCTTCTCGTCTAACTGTACTCTCAGATACTTGTAGGTCTTAACCTGCTCCACACATTCTCCATTAATGATCACTGGCTCCATATGAGGCCTAGATCTCCTAAAGTCCACCACCATCTCCTTGGTCTTGGTGATATTGAGACGCAGGTAGTTCGAGTTGCACCATATCACAAAGTCTTGTATCAGTTTCCTATACTCCTCCTCCTGTCCATTCCTGACACACCCCACTATGGCCGTGTCATCAGCGAACTTCTGCACATGGCAGGACTCCGAGTTATATTGGAAGTCTGATGTGTACAGGGTGAACAGGACCGGAGAGAGTACGGTTCCCTGCGGCGCTCCTGTGCTGCTGACCACCGTGTCAGACCTACAGTCTCTCAACCGCACATACTGAGGTCTATCTGTCAAGTAGACCTGGCCTGCTGAGTTTCTCCAGCTTTGTGGGTGTTCCTTTATATCCCCTGTCCGTTTTTGTAAAATGTGTAGGACAGTTACAGATTTCATCACTCGGATCATTATATTTGTGTTCAAGATGTAAATTTCAAAGAGTTATATTTTCAAGAACATTCAACAGAAATGTTCTGTTCTTCTTTGTATTGTTAATGTCCTTCATTACCTCTCTGATCAACGTTAGATCTGCGCTGAGAGATTTGTTGGAAGAGAAACCGACAACTGGAAACATAGAACAACTGAAGACGAGGGAACAGCAATAATTGAACGACCTGAGGACTGAGAGCACCAACTGGAGGGAACGCTTCTGGCTCAGAGTTTCCCATCATTCATTCGGCAGCAAGTTTGGTGAGTCTCATTTACTCAAACACTGGTCCTTTAGACATTACATACCTGTACGAAGGAAAGTAGGAAATACTTGGAGTGAGACTGAATGTGCCCAGAAGTACCAGTTATACATCTGACACACCCAGTTGCAATCAGTCCAGGTCTTGTAATGTGCCGTCAGTAATCGATGTTCTTTAAAGCCACTTCCATTCCCTCAGTGTTTTGTTCATTTCAAGCTCTTGCATCTTCTAAAATAGATTTATATCACTTCTGATATTTCCTTGCCTGGCTGTGTTAGTTCACAATCATCTCAAAATGCTTTGACAATCTGCTCCCTTTATGAGATGCCGCAATTTCATCTGGCTGTTGCAAGCTGCAATGATATACTAGCCCTTCAAAATATGGTTGTGCAAACCTTTGCTAAGAACCAACCATCTGATGTCAAATGTCCCAGCACAATACAGTATTTCATTCAGTCCCAGAGGGCAAAAACCAATCGATTATTTACATTTATATACCCTTTCATCATCAAATACTTATCTACTAATAAATTGTCAGAACCCACGACCCTGTGATTAAACAGAAATAGGTTTTACAACGAAGTTATGTTCCAATTTGACCCGGTATCAAAGGGACGGGTTATACCTGTAGTGGAGATGAACGAATCTCATGGAGCTGACGGAGTCGGTTCAAACTCAGTCGTTGCAGGACGGTAAACAAAGTGTTAGGGCAGATGATGGAGCAGTTGGTATTAAGGTAGATGCAATGTTCAGAGAAACTGTGGAAGGATAGGTTGTGGACAGGGCATCATGTAGTCAGTTGGATGTGTTGAAAAGTGTTTCCTTCAATACAATATTAAGAGTAAGAGTAACTTAAACATGGAAGGCACGTGTTATCACGGTTACCCAGACTTGACTGTTGAAAGAGCAAAGCTGGCTGTTTGATGTTCCGGGATTTAGTTGTTTCGGAATGCAATTGCGAGAGGTGAAAGAGGGACAACTATCATTGCTAATCACAGCTACAGGAACGGAGGACATCATGGAGGGACCATCGACAGACTCCGTGTGGGTGAAAGTCGGAAACGGGAAGGGAGCTATCATTCCGTATGATATAGGACTCCCCTAAAGCCACTTGGTTAATGAGGAGCAGATAACTTGGAAGTTTTTGGAATGGCTGACCAAGGTCAATACTTTGACCTCAACTTTCCTGATATTGATTCCCACCTCCTTATTCCAAAATGTGTCAAAGGACAGAATGCGTTGTGAAGGATTCCTGACATAGTATGTGGATCGGACAACTGGAGGAGAAGTAATACTGTATCTAGTATGAGGCAATGATGCTGGTCATGTGACAGACGTCACGATAGGTGACCTTTTTGAGATAGTGACCACAACACCTCAACTATTATCAGGTCATGGACAAGGATAGTAGCAGGCGATAGGAGACAGTATTTAATTATTCGATGGATAGTTGCAATGGCATTTGTAGCAACTTGGAAGCCTAAATTGGGAAAACATTTTCACAGACAAATGTACATTGGGACTGTGAACGTCGTTTCAGAAACACTTGTACTTGTCCCGCAGAGAGGGGAAGAAGGTTCAGTGAAATGAATCGTGTTTCACAAGAAATGGGAACGTTTAGACAAGTGGTAAAAGGAAGCATTATTAAGGTTTAGGAAGCAACACTTAAGCAAGGCTCTCGAAAATTATAAGGTAGCCAGCAAGAATCTAAAAAATGGATTTAGAGATCGAAGGGAACTTGAGAAGTCCTTGGCAAGTAGAATGAAGGAAAGCCCCAAGGCATTCTACACATGGGTGACGAAGAGGAGGGTGAATAGATTGAGGGTAGAACTACTCAGGAGCAAAGATGGAAACGTGCCTGGAGGATGAGATGATAGGTGAAGTCCTTAGCGAATTCTTTGCTTTAGAGTTACCAAGGGGATGGACAGTGACTCTGACAATAGCATAGGAGCATGGCAATCTTAAGAAAGAGGTGTTGTTGAAGCTTCCAATATACACTACGTTATGACAGGAAGTGAGGGAGGAGTTTAGAAGGGCATTGCCAATGATCTTTGTGCCATCTCTGGCCACAGGCGTAGTAATACAGGATGAGAAGATGGCATATGTTGTTCTGTAATTCAAAAAAAGTAATATATATAATCCATGGAATTATAGACCAGTGAGTGTTACAGCGGTGCTGGGCTAACTCTTGGAACGGATACTTGGGAACAGGAATTAGAGCATTTGGAGAAACAGTAACTTACTACGGGTTGCCACTTCAGCGTTTTGATGGTGAGTGGACAAAAGTGTAGCGGAGGTACCAGAGATAATTTTCCACCATCTGTGACAGCCATGCAATGACATTCGGATCAACAGAATCCGATAAAGAGGCACCATGGCATTGTGCATGGAAAGTTGTGTTCAACATGACTTAAGTTTTTGGAAGAGGTGTGTCAATGATGGTGCGGGAATGGATGTTGTATATTAAACTACAGTAAAGCCGTTGAAAAGGTGCCACATGAAAGCTCGGTCTGGAAGATAAGTTCACATGCGGTCCAGGGAGAGAAAGTTAGATGGATTCAAGATTGCCTTGAAGGTAGTAAGCAAAGAGGGGTGGTTGAAGGTTTTTCCTTGAAAAGAGGCCGTAAGTTGGGACATTTGATATTCGTTATTTCATAGCAATGATCTGAATGCAAGTGCACAAGGCTTGACTAGTAAGTTCACTGATGACACAAAATTATTAGATGGTACCCATGGTGAAGATGATCGTAGCTTATAGGGGATCTAAATGGGTAGAGGAGTGATAAATAGATAGCAAAACCTACACGAGCAACAAAAGTTTCACACTGAGGTTGGTGATGATGTGAAGGGACCAGTCAGAGGAAGTGGATGAGGCTGCACAATTGTATAATTCCAGAAGCAGTGGCGATGTGTAGATGGCGTGAAGAGGCCAGGAGAGAAATGGGCTCAAAACAGGAAATTAGGACCATTTCTGTGGGCACTGTGGTTAACATTTTCTGATTGGGCTGTACAGTCTGTATCTGCCTCTGTAATTCTTTCCTGAGTATGCGTCAGATATCACTGGACAGACATGGAGTGGGAATTGATGGAAACAGGGAATACTTGGTCCCTAAGCCAACAGCTGTTCTCATACAGGGGTTATAGGTTCCGTCATATTTAAAAAGTAATTGTACTCTCTGACTCACTGTCTGCTTGTGTGTAATTCAGAACATCACCAGCAGGTAGAGCTTTTCTGCACCGGGACCAAAGTGTAAACAAGAAAACAACAACCAGGAATCGTCAGTCAGAATCAGAATGGCTACAGGTATGATCACTGGGATCTTTATAATTAAACTTTCGTCGCGTTTGTGCACAATAGATCAGATGAATTAACTTACACAGATGCTAACGTGCACAGAAACGTTTCATCAAACAGGGTCCTTGATTCCCTAGGTAAAGAGGTCTTAAGTAATCGATCAATCCAGCAGTTCCAGTGCAGGGACCTGACACCGGTAATGGTCGAATCACTCAGGTCACAGTGTAAAGCTTCACCTGAGTGAAAACAACAGGGAGTCCTGAATTAGGTGAATTAGAGTGAAACACAGACAGGAATGTGTTGTTTGTTATGTAAAAGTCCAGGTTTGGAGATTGTTGCAAATCAGGGCCTGTTTAGAGGTGAAAGACATCTCAAACTTTTATTTATAAAATTCAGAGCAAGATGATGGGAGCATTTCCGAGATTTCAGGGACTGTGTGATAACACAGCATTTCAGGTTTTGGTCGGGTAGCTATCAACTCCCCCCTTGGTTTTCTTGACTGCTGCACAAAGGAGATGAAGGGAGTTTCGAAATATGTTTTCTGCAAAAGAGCCAAGAACATTGCCAACGTTTATAATTGCTGAGGTTCAAAAAGGCAGCTCATTGTAGGTAAATTTGTTGTGTGTTTCGGTGTTTTAATGCCACAATGAATGTCTAGGCTGTGGACAAATGGCGATAGTGATTTTCTCCAAAGACGTTTAAGGAGCTTCTATGCTGATATAGCACAGGAAATATAAAAGCAGCAGGAGACAAACAGAATCAAAGAAGGCGACTGGGACAACGTGATGTCATTGGTGAATACGATTAAAGTGAATCCCACGACATTTCCGGAGAGGAACTAGGGTGGAGAACACACAAAATTATAAAGAACCTCAGCAGGTCAGGTAGCATTTTCAATCTGCAATCTCTCAGGCACTAATACATCCTTACTGTAGTATTGGTACCAGAACTGTACAGTCCATTCCAACTGGTCCAACCAACAGTTTATAACCTTGTCACAAGATCTCTCTGCGCTTGTATACTGCTCTGCAACTAATGATGGCAAAACTGCTAAATGTCGACTCCACACATTGTCTCCTGTAATCCAGTGGATGAACGGTGTGTGACACTGTGGACTGGACAGTGTGCACATCTAGGTAATGGTCAGTATGTGACACAGGGGACCGGAAAATTTGACACAGCAGACGGAGAGTATGTGATCTTGGGGATCTGGCAGTGTGTAATCCGGTGGTTTATCCGTGTGTTTAAAGAGCAAACACGAGGAAATCTGCAGATGCTGGAAATTCAAACAACAACACACACAAAATGCTGTTGGAGCACAGCAGGCCAAGGCAGCATCTATAAGGAGAAGCACTGTCGACGTTTCGGGCCGAGACCCTTCGTCAGGACTAACTGAAGGGAAAGATAGTAAGAGTATTGAAAGTAGTGGGGGGAGTGGGAAATGCGAAATGATAGGAGAAGACCAGAGGCTCTTTCCAGCCCTTAGCTTCATGCACTCCCTGCGGTCTTCTCCTATCATTTAACATTTTCCCCTCCCCCCCACCCAACTTTCAATACTCTTACTATCTTTCCTTTCAGTTAGTCCTGACGAAGGGTCTCGGCCAGAAACGTCGACAGTTCTTCTCCTTATAGATGTTGCCTGGTCTGCTGTGTTCCACGAGAATTTTGTGTGTGTTGTTATCCGTGTGTGACGCTGCTGACTGAACAGTCTGTAACCTAGGGAGGTTTTTGCTTGTGAAGAATAATCTCAGTGATATTTTCCGGTATCACTTGACACCATTCCATTAAGAATCCCTGGTTATCAGTGTGTTTAACTACTGCATAGCCAGTGCTCAGTACTATTGTGTCTATCCTGTTCTATATCTGGGAGTGGATGTGTCCACTCACTGGCTTATCAGGATGGTCACCTGGCAGGAAGTGTGGTTCACATTCACCAGCAGAGTTCCACTCCAAATCCGGTCAGCCAGAGTCTCGGCTCCATTGTTTGATGGCTCTGTGTCTGTTCTCGCTGGAATTTAGAAAGATGAGGGAGGGGAGATATCATTGTACCCTTTCGAATGTTGAAAGGCTTAGACAGAATAGATGTTGAAAGATGGTTCTAGTGGTGGGGAAGTCCAGGATAAGAGGGCACAGCCTCAGAATAAAGGATCATCCTTTGAAACAGAAATTTACTTAGCCAGAGGGTGGTGAAAGTGTGGAATTTGCTACCACAAGCAGTTGTGCAGGCCGGGTCATTGAGTGTATTTATGGCAGAGACCTGTAGGTTATTGATTGGAGACGGCATCAAATGTTAGGGTAAGAAGGCCGAGAAATGGAGTTGAGGAGGGGAAAAAAGGATCAGCTATGTTTGAATGGCGGAGCAGATTCGATGGGCCAAATGTCCTAATTCTGTATCTATGACTTATGATCTTATTGTAGCCACCCATTGTGATTTCTTGTTTTGCTGAGATCTAAATCACTCTAGTATAACTTGTATTTCGTCATTTATTTCAGGTGGAATATTTAATCGGGTACGGAAAGTTTTCAAGAGGTATTCACTAGATGGTGCATCGAGTGAAGATAGTCGGCACACCGGTAACAATGCGCCAAAGCAGAGTCAGATTGAGAGTAATGTCCCAATAAAGAGAAGTCCGGCCGCAGAGGAGGAGGAGCAAAGACAGTCCAGAGGCAGTGACGTCAGAGACACCGATAAGGACACTGGAACCAGTACAAGAGAAGCGACTGCCTGTGAACTCGGAAGCTCATCAAACATGGAATTATCATGTCCCCAACAAGGAGTGGGTGAGCGAAATATGAGAGTGATGTGTTTGCAGAATGTGGCAGGGAGGAGGGTAAATGGGAGACTTTGTTGGAGCGTTAGAAAGATAGGGATTGATCAGAGGAGAGGGAAAATGTGTAGGTGTGGTACATGTGGTAGTTGGGCACCTGTGACTCTAATACAGGAAATGTACTACCTGTTTAAAGGATTTCCAGTATGTGTATCAGAGGAAATGCAGCTGCCCAGATGAAGAGAGCATTTCTGGGATATGATTTAAGTGAAATGTATTCGTCAGGATAGAGAGAACATCTGTGGGAAGCGACTCTTATTGAAAGTCCCAGCATTTATTCCCATCCTAAATTGAAATGGTTGAGTGGGTGGGGTGGGACTGGTTCATTTCTGGCAAAGCGGTCCTTCTGGTAAAGTAATTCCCAGAGCATTGCTGGGTAGGTTTTGAGGGCAGTCTTGGGGAAGGGACATACGTGTAAACATGGCCGATCCCACTGTGTTTGCTTGTGGAATGTCACTAGTCGAAGATCGCCAGCCAGGTTAAGCCTCAATACCATCTGTCTGCTATGGGGAAGACAACTATGAATCCAAAAGTCTAATTCATCATCGTCCTCAAGCATGTTAATTTTCTTTATGAGACTCCTAAGTCGGACCCAGTTAAACACCCGCCTAATATCCAGGTAGGCAATGTCCACTGTGTAATCTTTGTCACTTCCCGGAAGAACTCAATCAAGTTAGCAAGATTCTACTTCTCCCGCCCAAAGCCTTGGTGCTGAACCCCAAACCACCTCAAACATTCTGTCTTTCATACTCCCATGGGGCAGAAGGTATAAAAGGCTTAATGTCTGTACCACCAGCCTCAAGGATAGTTTTAATTCTGCATTTACAGGACGGTTGGTTGTAATCAGCTGTGTTATAATTGACTATTAATAATAATAAGACAATTTTATATATAAAATTATAACATCGGGCATCTCGCAACTAATAAATAACCAGAATATACTTACAGAAAAGCAAACAGAATACTGTTAGGGTATGAAGGGATTTAAGGAACCATTAATAATAGAAGATGTAATTCTATATCAAGCTCGGAGGGAAAGGAGAAATCTTTAATGCTTTTATATTGACAATCAAAAACATTTGATTCTGTTTCACTCGTAGTTAATAAAACTTCCTAATATATACACCCAATACTTGTGAAATATATACAACATCTGACGAAGCATTGGCGTACAATTGTCACATATCAGCAACCACAAAGGAACAACTACTGTTGTCAAGCGCAAAACCCACTACTGTTGTCAAGCGCAAAACCCACTACGGTTTTGTCTGGCTTTTGTCTGTCTAATTTGCTGAATTGGGCAAAATTCAGGAAACAAATCAGGAAAAACGTAACAAATGAATTATACCTTGATTCACCTGCTGTACAGAATGATTTGAAAATATTCGCTTTTGCGTCTGTAAAGCTAATGCGATTAATTAAAATAATGGAACGAATTTCCAAAGATATAAACATGAGCTTTAGTCTAGAACAGTGCAGAACATTGAACATTACAAATGGTGCAGTAGAGCTTGTACTGTATGGCAGAGCAACAGGAATCAATACAACACATAGATGGATATGAAACATAAGTATATTTAGGATATCAACAGGCAAAGACAATTGATCACCATGTGAAAAAGAGAAATCATTCAACAGTATTTACTTCAGGGCTAAAGAGAATCTGCCAAACAAAGCTGAATAATAACAATATAACAAAGGCAATAAACACGTTCGCTGTACGTACATCGACGTATTTCTTTGGCATGACATCTCAGTCTGAAACGGAACATGAAAACTTATAAATAAAAATAAGAACTGAAATAAGAAATTTAGAAAACACCATGTGGACAAGAGCGCACTTAGATTAACACAACCCAGGATATCATGAGGAAGAGGAACAAAGGACATAAAGAATTACACAACAGTCCGATAAAACTTCTCAGAATCACAAACAGGTTTAATACCACCGACAGATGTTGCATAATCTATTAACATTTATGCATATAATTATATATATATATATATATATATATAGAGAGAGAGAGAGAGAGAGAGAGAGAGAGAGAGAGAGAGAGAGAGAGAGAGAGAGAGAGAGAGAGAGAGAGAGAGAGAGAGCAATATTTCCCCTTTCCTCTTGACAAAACTGCTCAAGACCCCGGAGACAGTTTGAGACATCGTTCAGTTATGGTCAGATACAAAATGTAGGAAGAGAATTAGCTGATTCGGTCCATCGATGCTGCTCCACCATTTAACCATGATTTTTAATCCAACACCATATTCCTGCCTACATCCTGTAACCTTGAAGCTACTGAACAATCACAAACATTTTAAAATCTGCTATAGATATAGGCAAAGGGCAGCCCCCACCACCCTCTGCAGCAGCAATTTCCACACAGAGCAGACATCCTTTGGCTGAAGGGATTTTTTTTTAAAATCTCAGTTTTAAAGAGTTAAGAATCGGCAACATAACTTCCTGAATTTTGAATGGAATATCTTGACTAATAAAGGCAAGTATGTCATTTGCCTTCTTAACAACCCCGTCAATCTGTGTAGCCACTTTGAAGGAGCGATGAACTTGGGACTCTAAGATCCTTCTGCTCATCGACACAGTTAAGGGTCTTGCATTTAGGTGTATTATCTCTATATAATTGAGCTACAAATGTGCCAAGATAATCATCACGGATCTAATCTCACTGAGTTTTCTCACGTACTGTTGAATATATGTCAAGTGCGCATTTATGGGAAGGTACAGGGACAGAGAAATACTGACTTGTGGCAGCATCACAGGCAAGTACATTCAGATAACTCACGGAACACAAATTATACAATTCTGTATCATTATCAATATAGAAATACATGTTTTATGTCATAACTATCATATAAATATATATGTTGTGCCAATAATCATAAATACAACTTTTGTGTCATTAACAATGTGTATATATACACATTTATTTCAAGGGCTGACTTGGAAATGTTGATTTGGTCCCTCAGCCAAGTTGCTGACACAGTTTGGGAACAACTGGGCTCCAAGCACCCGACCCTAAAACACTCACAGGGACTTCCTTCAGGCCCAAGAAGGGTGTGGCTATTCTTTTCTTTAAACACACAGCCAACATGAACAGGAGCAGACCATTCAGCCCGTTCAGTCTCTCCTGTCATTCTATAAGACCCAATATTGTTCCATCCTTGCCCCACAATACCACTCTATCTCATTTTACCCTGACCATTGACTCCACTTGCAGCTCAATAGTTTTTGACCCGCAAGGTGATGAATATCTCTACTCGACACCACTGCGGGCTCAGACGTTTCCACAGACGAGCCCCTCACGTCCCTTCCCCACTGTTAATAGAATCTACTGAGCAATCACGAACATATTTCAATCTGCTATCAATATACGCAAATGGCAGTCACCACCACTCTCCTCTGCAACAATTTCCACACAGCAGCCATCCTTCGGCTGAAGAGATTTTTCTCATCTCATTTTAAAGGGAAGTATCTTTACTCTGAGACTGTGCGCTCAGATTGCAGACTCTCCATGTCCACTGTATCCAGGCTTTTCAGCCTTCAGTAGGTCTACTTCACCTCCCCCACCACCATCCCGTCTGAACTACATTGAGCACAGGTCCAGACCCATCAAATCCTCCTCATAAATAAAGCCGATCATTCCTAAGATATTCATATTGTTAGCAACAACTGTACTGAACACATTTCCAGGAATAAGAGGCAATTGGTACCAGGATAAATTAGTGGGAAAAGTTGTGGTTCCTTTTCAGTTCTACTATCACAGAATGAGCCCATCTCCATTCCAAGGTTAAATCAGGTCCATTTCAGGAAATTTAAACTATTCCAGGGTGAATGTAATAAAAAGAAACTGGAATTACCAGGAACACTCAGCAGTAAGGAACAGCTGTGTGGAGAGGAACAAATATGATGATTCAGGTTCACACCGTTCGTCAGAATGACTTCAAATATTTTCAGTTTTTATTACAGCTCGGAGTAGATAAATCTCCAGGACCTGATAGGGTATCCCTCAGACCTTAGAAGAGACAAGTGTTGAAATTGTAGGGGCCCTGGCAGATATATTTAAAATGTCGGTATCTAGGGGTGAGGTGCCGGAGGATTGGAGGATAGCTTATGTTGTTCCGTTGTTTAAAAAAGGCTCTAAATGTAATCCAGGAAATTATAGCCGGTAAATTTGACGTCAGTAGTAGGTAAAATATTGGAAAGGATCTACAAGTATTTGGATAGACAGGAACTTATCAGGGAGCGTGAACATGCCTTTGTACGTGGTACGTCATGTTAAACTAATCTATTAGAGTTTTCCCGAGGAGTTTACCAGGAAAGTGGATGAAGGGAAGGCAGTGGATTTTGTCTACATTGAGTTTAGTAAGGCCTTTGGGGATGTTAGTTAGGAAGATTCAGTCTCTAGTGTTACGTACCCGTAACTGGGTTACCAAACCAGCAGAAATGGAATGATACGTTGGTCTAGTGGTACTGTAACTAAAGGTGTTTATGAGTAAACTACCGGTAAGTAATACAGTATCTATCAAAAATGCAAATATACATATAAAACAGGTTAGCAATGATAAATACAGAAGTGTAGAAATAAGAATCAAAACCAAGCTCTATGGTAGTCTAGGGGTAAATGAATAGCCTTAAGATAATGCAGCGTTCAGTTCAGTTCAGTTTGTGTTGAGGTAGGTGCTGTTGTGACGTTGGAGAGAGAGAGAGAGAGAGAGAAGAGAGGAGAGAGAGAGAGAGAGAGAGAGAGAGAGAGAGAGAGACGAGAGAGAGAGAGAGAGAGAGAGAGAGAGAGAGAGAGAAGAGAGAGAGAGAGAGAGGGAGAGAGATGAGAGAGAGAGAGAGAGAGAGAGAGATGAGCAGCTGCAGCAGGCAAACCTTCTGTCGTCTTGTTCCATTGTACTGATGTGGTCATTCGGTTATGACCCCCATCATTCTCGGCTAGACATTACTTCCGTGCTAGACTCGTCACTCTGGCATGAGTGGACATACACACAAGCCCTCACCGGTCCTGCCGTCACACTGTGAGCTTTGTGACCAATCTCCCCGATTCGGTCCTCCAAGCTCCCACCTTCCTGTGGGTGCACAACACTCTTGCAGTGTCTCATGGCCTGTCTGCCTGTGTCTCAGCAGACCCGTCTTTTTTTCTCCCCTGGCGGGGTATCAGCCATCCATCAACTGACCATGTCCATCGAACTGGCCACTCGTCCTCTCTCAGAAGGCACCTGGCATCACTCTGCTGTGTCAGTTGGGATCCACAAAAACAGGCCAATCGCCCTTGGCGTTAAAGTCAACAATTAGTGAAGAAGCCATAATACTAAATCATCCATTTCAATCCTTGTCTCACTCTCCCATCTGCAACAGGATGCCTACCCCCTCTTCATCTCTCTCTCTCGTTAGCAGCATAGTTCACATGCCGGTCAACTCTGGACCCATCTCCAACTGGTTTTCGCATCACACATAACACTAGTTATACATGGTGAGGTAATAAATTGGGTTAGACATTGGGCTCAATGGAAGAAGCCACAGACTGGTAGTGGAGGATTGCTACTCTGAGTGGAGGCCTGTGACTAGTGGTGTGCCACAGGGATCAGTGCTGGGTCCATTGTTATTTGTCATCTATATCAATGATCTGGATGATAATGTGGTAAATTGGAACAGCAAATTTGCTGGCGATACAAACATTGGTGGTGTAGTGGACAGTGTGGAAGGTTTTCATTGCTTGCAGAGGGATTTGGATCAGCTGGAACAATGGGCTAAAAAGTGGCAGATGGAGTTTAATTCAGGCAAGTGTGAAGTATTGCAATTTGGAATGACAAACCAAGGTATGACATACAAGGAAATGTTAGGACACTGAGGTATGTAGTAGAACTCAGGGATATGGGAATACAGATACAAAATTCCCTAAACGTGGCGTCATAGTTAGATAGGGTCGTAAAGAGCGCTTTGTGCTACATTGGCCTTTATAAATCAAAGTATTGAATCTAAGAGTTGAAATGTTATGGTGAGGTTGTATAAGGCATTTGGAGTATTGTCTGCAGTTTTGATCACCAAATTACAGGAATGGTTTTTTAATAAATTTGAAAGAGTGCTGAGAATGTTTACAAGGATATTGCCGGGATTTGAGAAACATAGTTACAGAGAAAGGGTGAATAGGTTAGGACTTTATTCCTTGGAGCGTAGAAGAATGAGGGAGATTTGATAGAGGTGTATAAAATTATGATGGGTATAGATAGAGTGAATGCAAGCAGGCTTTTTCCACTAAGGCTAGGGGAGAAAAAAAAACAAGAGGGAAATGGGTTAGGGGTAAAGGGGGGAAAGTTAAAGGGAACATTGTGGGGGGGGGCTTCTTCACACAGAGAGTTGTGTGAGTTTGGAATGAGCTGCCAGATGAAGTGGTGAATGCGGACTCACTTTTAATATTAATGAAAACTTGGACAATTACGTGGATGAGTTATGGAGGTTTATGTTCCAGGTGCAGGTCAATGGGACTGGGCAGAAAAATAGTTCGGCACAGTCAAGAAGGGGTAAAACGCCTGTTTCTGTGCTATAATATTCTACGGTTCTATGGTTCTAATAACCCAATGAATGTCCAGGCTGTGAACAAATGGTGAACATGATTTTCTCAAACGACGTTTAAGGAGCTTCAATGCTGATACTCTGATATAGCTCAGGGAATATAAAAAACAGCAGGAGACAAGCAGAAAATCAAATAAGTCGACTGGGACAATGGAATGACATTGGGTGAATAGGATTAAAGTGAATCCCACGGCATTTCCGGAGAGGAACTAGGGTGGAGAACACACAAAATGTTAGAGGAACTCAGCAGGTCAGGTAGCATTTATGGAGGGTAATGAGTATAGCTGAGTCAGAAAATGTTCTCATCCGATTCAATCTTTTGTAAGCAGAATATTCAATCTGCAATCTCTCAGGTACAGATACATCCTTCCTGTAGTATTGGTACCAGAACTCTACATGCCATTCCAACTGGTCCAACCAACAGTTTATAACCTCGTCACAAGATCTCTCTGCCGCTGTATTCTGCTCTACAACTAATGATGGCAAAACTGATAAATGTCGACCCACTCATTGTCTCTTGTAATCCGGTGGCTGATCTGTGTTTGACCCTGTGGACGGGACAGTCTGCACATCTAGGTAATGGTCAGTCTGTGACTCAGGGGACCGGACTGTTTGTGACTCAAAGAAATAGTCAGTTTCTGTCCCAGGACACCGGACACTTTCACACAGTTGACGGATGGTATGTGATTTAGGGGATCCAGCAGTGTGTAATTCCGTGGCTGATCTGTCTGTGACACAGGTGACTGAACAGTTTGTGACCTTGGGAGATTTTTGCTTGTGGAAAATAATCTCAGTGATCCCTCCTGGTGTCACCTGACACCATTCCATTAAGATCCTCTGGTTATCAGTGTGTTCAACTACTGCAGAGCCAGTGCTCAGTACTATTGTGTCCATCCTGCTCTGTATCTGGGAGTGGATGTGTCTGGTCACTGGCTTATCGGGATGGTTACCTGGCAGGCAGTGCGGTTCACATTCACCAGCAAGTTCCACTCCACATGGGGTCAGCCAGTGTCTCGGCTCCATTGTTTGATGGCTCTGGGTCTGTTCTCGCTGGAATTTAGAAAGATGAGGGCGGGGAGATCACACTGAACCCTTTTGAATGTTGAAAGGCTTAGACAGAATAGATGTTGAAAGATGTTTCCAGTGGTCGGGAAGTCCAGGATAAGAGGGCACAGCCTCAGGATAGAGGAACATCCATTGAGTCAGAAATTTATTCAGCCAGCGGGTGGTGAACGTGTGGAATTTGTTACCACAAGCGGTTGTGGAGGCCGGAGCACTGGGTGTATTTAAGGCAGAGACCTGATTGAACACAGCATCTAAGTTTACGGGAAGAATGCCGAGAAATGGGGTTGAAGAGGGGCAAAAAGGAACAGCCATGATTGAATGGTGGAGAAGATTCGATGGGCCAAATGGCCTAATTCTGTATCTATGTCTTATGATCTTATTGTATCCACCCATTGTGAATACTTGTTTTGCTGAGCTCTAAATCACTCTAGTATAACTTGTAATTTGTCATTTATTTCAGGTGAGAAATTAAATCGGGTATGGAAAATACTCAAGAGCTTTTTACCAGGCGGCCAACCGACTGAGGATGATCGGGACACCGGAAACAATGGTCCAAAGCAGGGTCAGATGGACAGCAATGTCCTATTTGTAAGCGGTCCGGCCGCAGAAGAGGAAGAGCAAATTCAGCCCAGAGACAGTGGTGTCAGAGACACAGATCAGGACCCTGGAACCAGCACAAGTGAGGCGACTGTCTGTCAGCCCAGAGACAGTGACGTCAGAGACACCGATCAGGAGCCTGGAACCAGCACAAGTGAGGCGACTGTCTGTCAGCCCAGAGACAGTGACGTCGGAGACACCGATCAGGACCATGGAACCAGCACAAGTGAGGCGACTGTCTGTCAGCTCAGAGACAGTGACGTCAGAGACACCGATCAGGACCATGGAACCAGCACAAGTGAGGCGACTGTCTGTCAGCCCAGAGACAGTGTCGTCGGAGACACCGATCAGGACCTTGGAACCAGCACAAGTGAAGCGACTGCCTGTCAGCCCAGAGACAGTGACGTCAGAGACACAGATCAGGACCCTGGAACCAGCACA
The DNA here is from genome assembly GCF_048418815.1 of Hemitrygon akajei. Classification (NCBI taxonomy): domain Eukaryota; kingdom Metazoa; phylum Chordata; class Chondrichthyes; order Myliobatiformes; family Dasyatidae; genus Hemitrygon; species Hemitrygon akajei. The sequence continues at coordinate 1,909,073 of NW_027331934.1, read as the reverse complement.
AGTGAGGCGACTGTCTGTCAGCTAGGAAGCTCATCAAACATAGAATTGTCAAGTCCCCAACAAGGAGTGGGTGAGTGAAATATGAGGGTGGTGTGTTCACAGAATGTGGTACAGAGAACGGTAAATGTGAGGCTATGTTGGAGGGTTAGAAACATAGGGATTGCTGAGAGAAGTGGGGAAATGTGTGGATGTGGTACATGTGGTAGTGGGGCGCCCGTTTCCCCACTACAGGAAATGTACTACCTGATTTCAAGGATTTCCAGGATGTGTATCGGAGGAAATGTAGCTTTCCAGATGAAATGCATTTCTGGGATTTGAATTAAGGGAAATATATTTGCCAGGATGCTGAGAGGATTTCTGGGAAGTGACCCTCACTGACAGTCCCAACTTTTATTCCCATCCTAAATTGAAATAGGTGAGTGAGCGGGGTGGGAGTGATTCGTTTCTGACAAAGTGGTTCTTCTGGTAAAGTAATTCTAAGAGCATTGTTGGGTAGGATTTGAGACCCGTTTTGGGGAAAAGGACATATGTGTGTACATGGCCGATCCCAGTGTGGCTCCTTGTGGAACATGACTGGTCAAGGATCGCCAGCCAGGTTAAACCTCAATACCATATGTATGCTATGGGGAAGATATCGATGAATCCAAAGGCCAATTCACCACAGCTCCCAAGCATGTTAATGTTCTGTATGAGACTCCCATGTGGGACTTTGTCAAACACCTGACTAATATCCAAGTAGGCAAGATCCACTGTGTAACTTCATCCATCAGCTTTGTCACTTCCTGGAAGAACGCAATCGAGTTCGCAAGACTCTACTTTCCCCGCCCAAAGCCTCGCTGCTGAACCCTAACCCACTGCAAGCATTCTGTCCTTCATACTCCCATGTGGCAGAAGACATAAAAGGCTGACGTTATGTACCACCGGCCTCAAGGACAACTTTAATTCTGCATTTATAAGACTATTGATGGTCACCAATTTTGTTATTAATAATAATGAGACAATTTTATACATAAAATTATAACATCGTGCATCTCGCAACAATAGCCAGTCACAGAGATAACCAGAATATACTTACAGAAGGGCAGAAAGGATACTGTTAGGGAATGAAGGGATTTAAGGATTAACTGATAATAGAAGATGTAATTCTATATCAAGCCTGGAGGAAGAGCAGAAATCTTTTATGCTTTTATATTGACTATCAAAAAACATTTGAACATTTGATTCTGTCCCTGACTCGTGGTTAATAAAATATATATATATACACACCTAATACTTGTGAAACATCTACAACATCTGACGAAGCATTGGCGTCAAATAATAACCTACTAATAACCGCAAAGGAACAACAATTGTTATCAAAATAAATGTACACATTTTCCAGAACGAAACGCTGAGCCTACTACAGTCTTGACTGGCTTTAAACCCGCTCTCTAACCTACCGAATCGGAGAAAAAACAGGTATCAAATCAGGAAAAAAAAACAAATGAATTATTGCTTGACCCATCTGCTGTACAGAATGATTTGAAAATATTTGCTCTTGCATCTGTAAAGCGAAAACAATTAATTCAAATAATGGAACTAATTTCTAAAGATATAAACATGAGCTTTAGACTGAACAGTGCAGAACATCAAACATTACGAAAGGTGCAGTAGAGGTTGTACTCTATGGCAGAGCATCAAGATTCAACGTAGCAGACACATGAATATGAAACATATAAGTATATTTAGGTTATGAACAAGCAAAGAAGATAGATCACCATGTGATAAAGAGCAATCATTCAACAGAATGTACTTCAGGGCTAAAGAAAGTCTGCCAAACAGAGCTGAATAATAACAATAAAAGAAAGGCTTTAAACACCATGCACAAAATGCCGGTGGAACGCAGGAGGCCAGGCAGCATCTATAAGGAGAAGCACTGTCGATGTTTCGGGCCGAGACCCTTTCCCTCCATAAATGCTACCAGACCTGCTGAGTAACATTTTATGTGTTATCCACCCTAGTTTCCCTCCAGAAATGCCAACGGAAATTCCAACAGAACCTTGTTGCTTCGGTGAATCGCTCTGAACAATGAATTTCATGGCCAAGGCCAGCTGCCCTCTCCCTCTGCTGGGTCCATCTTTGTGTGGTCAAGCTTTGCTGTCACCGTGTTCGGATATGGCCCAAATGAGGAGTGAGAGACACTGCCGCATGTCGATAGCTCACAGCATTTAATGCGAACAGTGTTACAGGAAAAGGAAAACAATAAGCAGCAGGCCAAATAGCGTCGTTGACTAAGACTGTCAAATGGAAATCGAAGCCCACACTGCTGCTGATAAGAACAACTAAATATAAAACTGATTCCGCTAGTCGTCAGAGTCATTTGACTTAACAGTCCAATTTCTCAGGCCGAATACAAGCAGGCAGCGAAGCATTGCTGTGGTCATATCTCCAGAAACGCTACAACGACAAGTACGGAGTTAAAAACTATCACAGTGAAATAATAATCAACAGGCTTGTGGATACTCACAAGCGCAATTGCCGTATCTACTGCGCTGCCCAATTGGTGGTTGTGACAGGTCCCTCCTCTCCAATCGCAGCCCCTGAGGCGCCACAGACCCGTGTCCACCTGGTGGATAAGTACCATGGTGTGCACTGCCAATATCGGAGCCAAAGACTTTACATGTGGAGACTGAAACAAGAGCTTATACAGAGGTGTAGCTCAACCAAGTGACACCGTGAGACGAATCATTCACAAAATGAGGACCCTCCGATTGGAGCTAATCGGGCATCTGCTTCGACAATAAAGCTGACACAGAATCCCTGAGCCTACCAGACTAAAGCAACTTAAACAGAAAACCCCAGGAAACCTCATTACAAAGATCAACTCGCTCGAGAAAAACGCAAGGAACTCTTAAACCATGAATAAACATTGTTAAGCAACAATTAACCAATTCAGAAGCTAAAGATTTCAGACCCAATGCCTCTGATGCCCTGCACAGGCCTGCGGATGTCACTACAGGACCACCCTCCACCTATATCTGGCACCTAATGGCCCAGAAAGACCTGAAAAAGCGAGATCCAGTGATGAAACAAGAGACCTATGGAACTTGAGAGGGAGGTATGGGGAACTTGAGCGGCAGGGTGTCTTAGAATCCAAAGAGACTGACAGACCTGGGACTCCCAACAGACTTAGACAGTGAACCCTGACTGAGATGAAGAAACCACGGGCGGGGCCCACAGGGAGGCTTGGGAGTCCTTGAGATGGAAAGGGCATCGAAAATCCCTAAACACATTGAAGAAGCCTTGGAAACTATTGGGAAAAAAATGAAATCTTTGGCTACATTGAGAAGAACCCTTGGGAAGGCTTGAAAACATGGAAGTTAATACCTAGAGAATGAACCTTTTAAAATCTTGTGCACAGTGTTTTATCTTTCAAAATGTTTCCAGAGGGAATTAGGATATACTCCCAATTTTACAGATCAAAACAACGTGGACAGGCTTCTTTCATCGCTAATCTAGCTGGTTCTCTTTAGATCTGTTTAATTTGCTACATGAACGTTTATATTTTCCAGGTCTGTACCATGACTTTCGTCAAGAGGTTAAAAATACTTTGATAGGGTTACTTTACTTGTGCATTTGCACACTGCAGCCAGGGATCAGTTTTTGGAGCAGGGCACTTCCATTATCTACACTACTGACTTCAATATTGATTTGTTGGATCAATTGATAAGCTTGCTTGAAGCGCTCATTTGTTATGGACCCTTGAGTCACGGAACCACAAAGTTGGGAACCTGGGTGGTTGTGACTTGAAAAGCTTGGAATGGAAACCGGCGAAACTCAATGCAGTCTGGAGAAGGTCGGTATGTAGACCCGGGACTCTTGGAATGTTGATTCAGGATATGCACTGAGAAAGAAGGCACTCTCTTATCAACCCAACAATGTGGAAATGTCACTTTGCTCGGTTCATAACTTGGCAAGATCCTTCTGTCATGATGGAGACAGAAACATGAGTTCATACATTGTTGCTTCGACGAATCACTCTGACCAATGAGCCTCATGGCCAAGGTCAGCTGCCCTCTCTCTGCTGGGTCCAGCTTTGTGTGGTTGAGACTCGCTGTCACCGTGTTCGGATATGGCCGAAGTGCAGAGTGACAGATACTGACGCAGGTCGATTGTTCACAGACTTTAATGCGAACAGTGTTACATGGAAAAAGAAAACAATAAACACTAGGCCAAACAGGGCCATTGTGTAAGACTCTCAAAAAAAAATGTTGCCTACACTGCGGCTGAAAAAAAAAACCAAATAAATAGAAAACGTATACCGCTAGTCTTCAGAATCGGTTGACTCGACAGTCCAATTTCTCAGTCTGAATGCAAGCAGGCAGCAAAGCATTTTTGTGTTCAAGTCTCAACAAACACTACGATGACAAGTATGGAGTTACAATGAAATAATAATTATTGGCAAGTGCATATTGACAAACACAATTGCCGTATCTACTGTGCTGCCGAATTCGTGGTTGTGACATTTTTATGTTCATCAGTGTCAACACAGCCACATTAAATCCTCTGTTTTTGAATACTGTAAAAAAAAACATGAAAATATAGAACATTGAAACCTACATCACATTGCAGGTCCTTCCGCCCACAATGTTGTGTTGACAATATAACCTTCTCTAGAATTTGACTAGAATTGCCCTACAGCATAACCCTCTAATTTTCTCGGCTCCATGTACCTATCTATGTGTTCCTGAAAGGACCCTATCGTGTCCGCCTCAACCACCGTTGGTGGTAGTGCATTCCCTGCTCTCACCAGTATCTGTGACATCCCCCATACTTCCTACCTACAAGCACCTTAAAATATGACCCCTCGTGTTAGCCATTTCAGCCCTTGGGAGAAAAAAAAAACTTCTGTCTATCCACACGCTCAAAGTTTCTCATGATCTTATGCACCTCTATCAGGTCATCTCATCCTCCGTGGCTGCAAGAAGAAAAGGCCAAGTTCACTTAATCTATTCTCATAAGACATGTTCTGCAATGAAGTCAACATCCTTGTAAATCTGCTCTGCACTCTCTCTACAGTATCCACACCCTTCCTGTAGTGAGGTGACCAGAAATGAACGCAGTACTCCAAGTGCGATCTAACTGAGGCCATATATAGCTTTGACATTGTTTCACAGGTCTTTAACTCAATCCCACAGTTCATGACGGCGATCACACCATATGCGTTCTTCACAACACTGTTAATCTGCGCAGAAGCTTTGAGTGTCTTGTGGACAGAAACTTCAAGATCTCTCTGATCCTCCACACTGCCAATAGTCTTACCATTAATATTATATTCTGTCTTCAAATGTGCTCTTCCGAAACGAACAACTTCACACTTATCTAGGTTTGAACTCCATATGCCACTTTTCAGCCCAGTTCTGCATCCTATCAGTGTCCTGCTGTAACCTTTGATAACCCTCCAGACTATCCACAACACACCCAACTTTTGTGTCATCGGCAAGCTTACTGTCCCACCTTTCTACTTCTTCATCCAGGTCATTTGTAGAAATCAGAAGGAGGAGGGGTCCTAGAACATATCCTTGCAGAATACCACTGGTCACCATCCTCCCTGCAGTATTTCAACCATCTACAACTACCTCCAACAACTTGCTCACTGGTCTATAATTTACTGGATTATCTCTACTCCCTTTCTTAAACAAGGGAACAACATTTGCAACCTTCCAATCTTCTGATACTTCTCAACACAGAATTGATAATCGACAGATCATCGCCAGAGGCTCAGCAATCTTCCCACAGTAGCCGGGGGGCATATCACATCCAGTCCCGGTAATTTTTCTAATTAATGTTTTTCAGAAGTTCCAGCACATCCTCTTTCTTAATGTCTGTACACTCAAGCATTTCAGTCCACTGCAAGTCATTCCCACAATTGCCAAGGTCCTTTTCACTTGTGAATACTGAAGCAAAGTATTCATTAAGTACCTCAGAATATTTAAAATGATTGGCAGATTGAGAAACATCTGTTGAGAACGTAGCGGTGAATTCTAACCAAGCCAAGTTGCCGTTGCTGGTGACCCCACAGATTTGTTATAATTGCATGACGTCCCCTCAGCTCCAATAATGATTGTTACAAAAGTCGGTGTTATGTATTCGATCCTTTATTAGCAATCAGCAAACATACAATCTTGAAGTGATGAATCGGAACTGTACCCAAGCGTAATTTCGGCGTATTTGAATGGATAATAATAAGAAAATATAACATCCGTCATTTCCCGGCTGTGTACTGTACTGGACAAAGCACACATATGTAACTGATTCCCTTCGCATTTACCACACCGCACAGATGGGACCATAAAAAGCATCATAAATACACAACATCGAAGATGTTTGGAAGTGTTTGGCTCAGCTTAAGTACAGAACGGTGTTCCCCTTTACGTCTTGATTAATTTCTGATCTTCCTGTTTAGTTGCTTTGTTACAGAACAGCAAATTCTGTTCACAGCTGTCCTGAAAATGGTTCAAGGAGTGGGCAGGGGAGGAGTTCTAGTGAGTTCGACATCAGGAAAGGACATGATTATGCTGGCGAAGTATTTTAATTTATAATACTCTGCTGACAGCGTCTGGGTTTTATTCAATATCGGCAATTAACAAAATATTTGTGGAAACTGGGCAGAGAGACGAGAAAGAGTTAATATTTCTAGGGGTACAATTACTGCCTGCTTCCTGCTCCTCTTACAGTTTCTGACGCGCATTAAAACAGCGAGTTACTCCAGAACACAAGAAAGTCACGCAACATCCATGGAGATGAATGAACAGTTGACGTTTCGCATCAGGAACACGAGGAATAGAAAGTAATAAGGCAATATCTAGAATTTCTGTCCCCTCATTTCCAATCCGATGAAGGGCCTTGGCCCGAAACGTTGAATGTTTATTCCACTCCATTGATGTTGCCTGACCTGCTGAGCACCTCCAGCATTTTGTGAGAAATCCCAGAGATTTGCTGACGAAGGGGTTGACCAGGCAGGCAGACAGTAACCCAGAGCAAAGCGGTGGTGATGGGCAGTACCAGGAGAGTGATGGTGATGGGTTAATATATTCTCAGGAATAAGCAGAGTCCTTTCCAAGCAGGGAGGTATACTCTTGGGGAACTCTAACCCCTCCCACAATCTACCACCACTCCCCCCGGCCCGTTCCTCTTCCCTTCCCATATATATAACTTTAGATTCCAGAGGGTAAGTTCCTGCCCAATATGGGGCCAGTAATTTATTTAAATGTCCCCATTTTCCTTCACAGGTCCAAGCTCAGCGATCACCGAGCTCCTGGCAAGCTGGAATGATTTCCAACTACTGCGGTTGACGGACTTCTACCGGGACAGGCTGGAGCAGGCGATGGAAGGAGGGGTGCACGGAGTGAGCCTGGCGTTAAAGGCCAAGAATCAGTTCAGTGGAGAGAAACATCGGGTAAGTGGGAAGGAGAATGGGTTTGAAATTTCACACATCACAGGACTGATGGGTGTCGGAACTCTGACTCATCGGATATTGAATTAGGTGAAAGAACAACTGGGAAATAATTAGTGTGCACACAATCACAAATATGTGAATCTAAACCAGTGATAGAAAGGGGTGAAAAGACCCCGCGGACTGGTGGGTGGCTGCTCAATGTTCAGAGTGAGTTGAGCAGGTAACAGTTGTGTGGGCTTACAGTATTAAATGGAAATATGACTGGAGGTTTCGGTTTGAAAAGAACATGACACGTGACGGCAGGATGACAGTGAGAACCGGGACATCATCAGTGGGTGCCGCAGGAGCTCGAGTGTGTTCTGATCTGGGTGGCGATAATTCTGTTACAATCTGTAACTGAAAACAGTGTGGATCGGGGAATACTGCCGTGTTGTAATGTGTAATCACTGAATAAACCTCCACTGGAAAAGGCAAAGGAAAGGCATCAGGTGTCAGCCGGTAATCCGCTGTCATGTTGGACACTGGCGGACTGAGGAGATGAATCACATCATCTTTTCTGCAACTTCTCCGAGACTGCTCACTCTGTTATAAAACCCTCCTGACTTCTTTCTTCATCTGTGATCGTTATTTTCTGATTTCTGTTTTACATGGTCAAATCCAGTGAGGAATTATTTATGGATTTGGAGCCACGTCAATGAAGCGGTCACAGACCAGCCAGGATCTCATTGACTGGTGGACCAGGTTCACGGTGAATGTCCCTCCGTGTGCTCTGCACTCAGAATGTACAGTCCATGTCCAGACAGGATCAGCATCCGTCCGGGTGACTGCTCAGTGTGATCCCGTTACAGAGCACATCATTTACTTCTCATTCTCTGTGTGAATCTGTCAGTCCCCAATATGTTCACCGTTACTCTTCACAGAAAATCTCTGATCTCGCTGATAAGGGAGAGCGGGCGGACAGTTCTAAACTCCTCCTGAGCCTGGTGATGGAGAAAGGCTCCCGCGCCCGGAGGGTAATGTGGGAAACCTTTGTGAAAATGCGGATTGATGTCCCAAAGTTTGATAAAATCTTGAAAGAAATACAGGAACATGGTGAGATAAAATCAGAGATTGATTTAATTTTGGAATCAAACATTACATCCTTATAATTTGAGGAATTGAAACGTGTCAACTTATTTTAAATCTGAACAGGTTGTGTTCCGGTCCATCAACCCGTTCCGGAGATCCCCAGTAAGCTGAAAGGTAAGTGAAGAAACCGCAGGTAAATGTTCCACCGTGACACAGCGCACAGTGAGACACATGGAAAAATGTTTGCTGGAGGGAGAGTTTTCACAGGACATTATGCGGAACAACGCAGAGAGTTGGTGAGTTTGCTGAAAGGGATCACTCCTCTCTGGGTCCTTCAACCACACAATCCCTCTACCAGGGTCAGAATGGAGAAGAGGGCAATCTGAGGAGCGAAACTATGGGAAATGTCTTACTCATTATATCCCGAAAACCACCCAAACCCGGAATAGCTCTCATCCTAAGTCACATTTCTAAACTCCCTCAGATCCTACAGGTTATCATTTTTTTAGAATCGGGAGTCCATTGAAGTTCTCGTCACAGAATAACAATGACAGCATCCATTTAATGCGAAAAGCAGATACCTCTACAACTAGTCTGTTTAATACCAGAGCAGCATATGAACCCCACTCTGTTCACATCTGCAACCCCTTAGTGCAAACACTGCTACAGTTATTCAGTTCAATTTCCTACTCAATAATCATGGGAATTCCATCAAGATACAGTGTTACTGAAGGTGAGATCGGAGACAAAATCCTCAGCTCAGTCCACAGAAGCTAAAATTCATGTGTGCCTGTGTTGTGTGATGGACACTGTGGAAGGGTGAGAGATGGGAATTAGGACAGAGAAACCGAGGGTTGTGGGATTGTGGCAAGGAAGGTGGAAAGGACTGTAAATATCTATAAATAATATAGCAATTAGTTAAATTGTGACCGTCTGGATAAGAAACTCACTACATCGGTAAGCACATTGTGTCGGAGAAAATGGAGCCCGGGGCAGTCCATGGGCTCAGAGATTGTAAGGCTTCATCATCGCAGATTGAGTTGGATCACTCAACTGCAGATTTAATAGAGGAGAGAGCGTAGAGAAGTCAGACATCGTAAAAAATTCTTAATCTTACCGTAGTCCATGCTTTAACAGATAACTAGAAGCCCTTGAACAGAAATATAAGGAATCTTGGCCAACACCCTCAATCAGCCTGTCTCATTTCCAAGAACAAATTCCAAAAGATGTTAATTTTCAAAAGATACCAGAGAAAGTTTTCAAACTGCTCACGTTTCTGTTACCTGAGTTAATGCTTTTCCAGTCCAGATTCTGACAGTAATTTCCATCCGTTTCTCTGCACTAAGTATTTGGGAATTCTCGGCAATTTCCCTGGAAACTTGTTCTTCTCTGTTCTTCATTCTGTTTGCTGAGGGAACTGTCACGACAGTGAAATTCCCACATCTATTTCTGAATACAGAACAGACATCTCCCTGATTATTGAAGAATATTATTTCTACCATTGTCATATTCTCCAAACAGTTCAAAAGTCAAAGTTTTCCTACCCTCCCTGTTTCACCCGAATACATTGATTGGGTCAGGTCACAGATCCTTCAGTGGGTGAGTATCTGGGGGACAGTGACACCACTCCCTGGCCTTTAGCATTATCATGGAAAGGGATAGAATCACAGAGGACAGCAACAGTTTTAATTGGGGGAGGGCAAATTGTGAGGCTATAAGGCTAGAACTTGGGGGTGTGAATTGGGATGATGTTTTTGCAGGGAAATGTACTATGGACATGTGGTCGATGTTGAAGGATCTCTTACAGGACGTTAGGGTTAAATTTGTCCCGATGAGGAAGATAAAGAATGGTAGGGTGAAGGAACCACGGGTGACAAGTGAGGTGGAAAATCTAGTCAGATGGAAGAAGGCAGTATACATGAGGTTTAGGAAGTAAGGATCAGATGGGTCTATTGAAGAATATAGGGTAGCAAGAAAGGAGCTTAAGAAAGGGCTGAGAAGAGCAAGAAGGGGGCATGAGAAGATCTTGGCGAATAGGATAAAGGAAACTCCCAGGGCATTTTTTTAATTATGTGAAGAACAAAAGGATGACAGGAGTGAAGGTAAGACCGATTAGAGATAAAGGTGGGAAGATGTACCTGGAGGCTGTGGAAGTGAGCGAGGTCCTCAATGAATACTTCTCTTCGGTATTCACCAATGAGAGTGAACTTGGTGACGGTGAGGGCAATATAAGTGAGGTTGATGTTCGGGACCATGATGATATTAAGAGAGAGGAGGTTTTGGAGTTGTTATAATACATTAGGACGGATTATTCCCTAGGGCCTTACGGAATATTCGCCAGGCTGTTCCACGAGGCGAGGGAAGTGATTGCTGAGCCTCTGGCTAGGATCATTATGTCCTCATTGTCCCCGGGGATGGTACCGGAGGTTTGGAGGGAAGTCAATGTGGTCCCCTTGTTCAAAAAAAGTAGTAGGGATAGTCCGGGTAATTATATACCAGTGAGCCTTACGTCTGTCGTGGGAAAGCTGTTGGAAATGATTCTTAGAGATAGGATCTGTGGGCATTTAGGGAATCATAGTCTGATCAGGGACAGACAGCATGGCTTTGTGAAGGGCAGATCGTGACTAACAAGCCTGATAGAGTTCTTTGTGGAGGTGACCAGGCATATAGATGAGGGTAGTGCAGTGAATGTAATGTACATGGAATTTAGTAAGGTATTTGACAAGTTTTCACACGGTAGGCTTTTTCAGAAAGTCAGAAGGCATGGGATCCAGGGAAGTTTGGCCAGGTGGATTCATAATTATCTTGCCTGCAGAAGGCAGAGGGTCGTGATGGAGGGAGTACATTCAGATTGGTGTGTTGTGTCTAATGGTGTCCCACAAGGATCTGTTCTGTGACCTCTACTTTTCGTGATTTTTATTAACGACCTGGATGTGGGGGTAGAAGGGTGGGTTGAAAAGTTTGCAGAAGACACAAAAGTTGGTGGAGTTGTAGATAGTGTAGATGATTGTCGAATATTGCAGAGAGACATTGATAGGATGCAGAAGTGGGCTGAGAAGTGGCAGATGGAGTTCAACCCGGAGAAGTGTGAGGTGGTAACTTTAGAAGGACAAACTCCAAGGCAGAGTACAAAGTAAATGGCAGGATACTTGGTAGTGTGGAGGAGCAGAGGGATCTGGGGGTACATGTCCACAGATCCCTGAAAGTTGTCTCACAGGTAGATAGGGTAGTTAAGAAAGCTTATGGGGTGTTAGCTTACATAAGTTGAGGGATAGAGTTTAAGAGTCGCGATGTAATGATGCAGCTCTGTAAAACTCTGGTTAGGCCACACTTGGAGTACTGTGTCCAGTTCTGGCCGCCTCACTATAGGAAGAATGTGGAAGCATTGGAAAGGGTGCAGAGGAGATTTGCCAGGATGCTGTCTGGTTTAGAGAGTATGGATTATGATCAGAGATTAAGGGATCTAGGTCTTTACAATTTGGAATGACGGAGGATGAGAGGAGAAATGATACAGGTGTACAAGATATTAAGAGGAATAGATAGAGTGGATAGCCAGAGCCTCTTCCCCAGGGCACCACTGCTCAGCACAAAAGGACATGACTTAAAGGTAAGAGGAGGGAAACTCTAGGGGGATATTCGAGGAAGGGTTTTCACTCAGAGAGTGGTTGGTGCGTGGAATGCACTGCCTGAGTCAGTGGTGGAGGCAGATACACTAGTGAAGTTTAAGAGACTACTAGAGAGGTATATGGAGTAATTTAAGGTGGGGATTATATGGGAGGCAGGTTTTGAGGGTCGGCACAATATTGTGGGCCGTAGGGCCTCTAATATGCTGTACTATTCAATGTTCTATGTTAGGTTGAGACCCCACACACCCCTGATAGGTCCCTGCACACAATAAATCCCCACACACCTCTGACAGTGTCCTGACACACGGTGAGTCCCTACGCATCCTTGACAAGTTCCGGACACACTGTGAGACTTTCTGCGAAGGCTGAGGAAAGTCCATGACCCACCCCCCATCCTCATCACATTCTACAGGGGTTGTATTGAGAGCATCCTGAGCAGCTGCATCACTGTCTCGTTTGGCAATTGCACCGTCTCGGATCGCAAGACACTGCAGCGGATAGTGAGGTCAGCTGAGAAGATCATCGGGGTCTCTCTTCCCGCCATCACGGACATTTACACTACACGCTGCATCCACAAAGCAAACGGCATTATGAAGGACTCCATGCACCCATCATAAAACATCTTCTCCCTCCTGCCGTCTGGGAAAAGGCTCCGAAGCTTTCGGGCTCTCACGACCAGACTATGTAACAGTTTCTTCCCCCAAGCCATCAGACTCCTCAATACCCAGAGCCTGGACTGACAACTTGCCCTATTGTCCTGTTTATTATTTATTGTAATGCCTGCACTGTTTTTTTGTGCACTTTACGCAGTTCTGTGTAGGTCTGTAGTCCAGTGTAGCTTTCTCTGTGTTGTTTTTTTTTACGTAGTTCAGTCTAGTTTTTTGTACTGTGTCATGTAACACCATGGTCCTGAAAAACGTTGTCTCATTTTTACTATGCACTGTTCCAGCAGTTATGATCAAAATGAGAATAAAAGTGACTTGACTTGACTTGACAGGATGTGAGACCTGACACACCCCTGGCAGGGTCCCCACACATTGTGAGACCCAACATACCCCTAATAGTTTCCTACACACAGTGAGAGCATACTCACCCCTGACACGGTGCTGAAACACGGTGAGACCCTACATATCAACACTGGGGTGAAAAGTTTCTTCCTCAGGAAAAAATGACATCTGTGACAGTAGTGGGAGTGTGTTTGGTCCGGGCAGTCGGGGGTCAGTAAACTACCAGGGAAATACTCACCTTCACAGCACAATTAATGAGGAAATGTGATGACCTTGTGTTTCTCTAGACCAGGCCTCTCTGTCCAGTCAGCGTTCTGTTAATTGAATTTACTTACTGTACGAACATCCATTGATGAATCCAATCAATGCAATAGCTCTGAACTAACTATTGTGTGCTTAAATACTGAGTTCTGAGTTGAGGCATCTAACAGTTTGTCCACTGTCTGTTCCCATGGAAGATGTTCAACAGAAACACAAGGAGACTCTGCGGGCACAAACTGAAACACTGAGAGTGAACACGATCCTGATGAGGGAGAAGGTAAAGGTTTTCCAGCTGGTTGATCGATACGCTGAGCTCACGGTCATTTCTACTGTTCGAGATCGGAGACTGGTGGAACATGAGCTGCTGGCAAGAGGCAGAGACCATGAAGAATTGAGAAAGAAACATCTCCGCAGAGAGCTGGAAAAAATCCGGTCTGATCAGTTATTCCAGAGCAGCTTTTCCCGGAGTAAATCCAAATCTGGGAGTTCGGCAGCAGTGGCCGGAGTCCCGGGGATCGGGAAAACAACAATGGTACAAAAGATTGTTTATGACTGGGCAATGGGGAAAATATACGAACAGTTCCAGTTTGTCTTCAGTTTCAAATTCCGTGATTTAAACTCCATTAACTGCAGAATAAACCTGAGGGAACTGATTCTGGATCGGTATCCTTACTTTGGGAAAATCCTGAGAGAGGTCTGGAAGATCTCAGAAGGGTTGCTGTTTATATTCGATGGTTTGGATGAATTCAAACACAGAATCGATTTTGCTGACAGTCGGAGACATACAGAACCCAAGCACATGTGCCCAGATCCCGAGAGGTGGTGTGAAGTGTCCGACATTGTGTACAGTTTAATCCAGGGCAAGCTGCTCCCAGGGTGTTCAGTGCTGGTGACCACCCGTCCCACTGCGTTACATTTATTGGAAAAGGCAAAGATCGGTGTCTGGGCTGAAATCCTGGGATTTGTTGGTGAGGAACGGAAGGAATATTTCATCAGACATTTTGAAGATCAGAAGGTGGCAGCAGCTGTTTTCAAACACGTGAAGGAGAACGAGATCTTGTACACCATGAGCTACAACCCCTCCTATTGCTGGATCCTCGCTCTGGCACTGGGCCCCTTTTTCACACAAAGAATCAGGGACACGCAGCGAGTTCCCAAGACCATCACCCAACTGTTCTCCTACTATATTTACAACATCCTGAAAAACCACGGCCGTGAGATTGAGAACTCCCGTGATGTGTTACTCAAGGTTGGTCAGATGGCCTTCAGAGGAGTGTCCGAGAGGAAGATTGCGTTTACAGATGGAGATTTGATCAACTATAAACTGCAGCCTTCCCAGTTCCTGTCCGGGTTCCTGATGGAACTTTTGGAGAGAGAGGATTGTGCCCGGAGCGTGGTGTACACATTCCCACACCTCACCATCCAAGAGTTTGTAGCTGCTGTCGCACTATTCCTATCTCTGCATCCCAAGAAAATCCTGAAATTTCTCATTGAAGCCCACAACACGACAAATGGGCGATTTGAGGTAATTCTCCGTTTTGTCGCTGGTCTCTCCAACCCAATGACAGCTCGGGGCCTGGAGGAGTTTCTGGGTCCATTTCCTCATGACACAACCTGCCAGGTGATTGACTGGGTGAAGGAGGAGGTTAAACGCCAGATTAAAAACACATGGAGTGAAGCTGGTAAAAGGAGCTTCCTGAACACATTGCACTACCTGTTTGAGTCTCAAAATAGTGGACTGGCTCAGGCCGCACTGGGATCTGTGGAAACACTTTCATTCAGTGAAATGACACTGACCCCGATTGATTGCGCGGTCCTGTCACATTCCATCGGGCTCTGTGATACAATAAAACAACTCGACTTGGCTGCCTGCCACATTCAGTGTGAAGGAATCCAGCGGCTGGGACCCGGGCTGCACAAGTGCCGGGAGCTGAGGTAACTTGATTTATTTCACACTCTAAAATGTGAAACAGTTCCATTGTGTTGCTTCAATGTAAAGGGATTTTGGTTAAACTGCGGTACATCAGATTGAGCAGAATTGTGACAAATGCCCAGGGGATCGGTCAGTAATTCCCCAAGGACGGGAGGGTTCTGTGGCTCCTTGTGTAGGGATGTTGGAGACTTCATCAGATCAGTGAACAACAACCATTGGTTTAATGGTAGTAAATCACAGGAATGGCCGTGTTTCTCGCTGCCTGTGACACGTCCATTGACAATGTTCCTTCTCACTGTTACTGACACCCAGACCGACTCTGACTGCAGCAGGTGGGTCAGAGATTCACACCCCCTTCCCGGTGACGGACAAGAGGCCGTCAGCAGACGGTCCCAGTGAGAAGGAAAGAAATACCATTGTGAGATTGTCCTCACTGCCCTTCCCCGACTGTGACTATCACCATCAGTCCACCTGTGTGACTGTGCTCACTACCAGATATCCAGAGCCCATGGGTGTATCTCCTCTCCCGATTGTGGGCCTCCGTTCAGACCCACCCCTCCCCTACAATCTACTTCTGGATCATCTCATCTTATTGGATTATCTTTTCCCATCAGAATACTGCTGGGGGACTTCTCATCCCCATCCCCCTTCGTCCAGTGAGACCTCTCTTCCCCACCCCCTTACTCCTGTGGGATCTCTCTTCCCCATCCTCTTCCCCTTGCAGTTTCTGTCTTCCCATCACTTTTCCTCAGGTAGGGTCTCTTTCACCGTCTCCCATCGACATTTCCTCAGTCATAAATCTTCCTCACTGTGTGACTTTTTCCCATCCATCATCCCTGCCCCTCCCAAACTTCTCACATCAGGAACACTTTTCTAACCATCGGGGAATGGGACAGAATATGTGGAGTATAAAGGGTCACACCGACAGACTAAATTACCGACATTTGGTGAATACGCTGGAGATGGTCAGTGAGGGACATTGACAGTGATGGGAACTCCGATCAGTGATTTACTGAAGGGTTTAATGTTTCTTGAAACATCTGAGTGAGAGAAATTCCCACAGACCAACGGTTTGAATCACTTTGTTCATCAATTTGTCTACTTGTCTTTAGACTTGCAATGAATAAACTGGGAGAGTCAGGAGTGAAATTGGTGTCTGCGGCTCTGAGGAACCCGGAGTGTAAAATACAGAAACTGTGGTAAGTAACAGACTGTGGGAGATTGTGTTTACAGTCACTGGGTGTCTGACACTGAACATTAATATGATCAGTAATTGTGTTACCGATAAACACTGGGGATTTGTACTGTCTCCTGTCTCTCTCTGTCCTTCACCCTCACTCTCTTTCATCTCCAGGCTGTTCAATGTCGGTCTCACAGATTCTGGTGCCGAGGGTCTCGTCTCCGCTCTTAGTACAAACAGATCACTGACGGGGCTGGACCTGACATTAAACTCTCTGACAGACCGATCTGTCCCCGCTCTCCGCCGCCTCATACTGACCCTCCCGAGTCTGGAGTGGATCCTGTGAGTGTTTGTGTTAATGTTCAATGTGATAAAATATCAGCGGATCCGCGGGTTTTCTGGTGATATTTGTCTGTGAGTGTTGTTGAAACATTAACCCCAGTCCCCTGTTACTGACACTGTTGTGTAATCTGTTTATTTCATCTTTATTCTCCCATCTGTTTCAGGCTGGTGGACAATCAGTTCAGTGAGTCCGGGAGGAAAGAACTGAGATCTCTGCAGGAACTCAGACACGGACTGAGAATATCCGTGTGAACATCTGAATGTGTGAACATCCCCGCCCACGGGATGGGGAGATTTGGCCGATTCCCCGCCCTCCCCTTTAACTCCCGCCCTTACCTTTCATGGCTGCACGCCGGGGGTGATTCCCAACGGTTTTAACGGAACTGGCTCCAGTCTCGAGATCGGTGACATCGGATGCGGTCCGCAGTGACGTATTTCCGCCTGTTCTCCAGCGGCGCAGCTTCCGCCGGATATGCGGTTTCGAGACTTCCCCCACGTGAGACCCCGGGGAACTGGGACCTCTGGAGGGAGTCAGACCCGGACTGAGAGTGGATCTGTGAACATCTGAATGTGTGAACATCCCCGCCCTCCCCTTTAACTCCTGCCCTTACCTTTAATAGCCGCGCGCCGGGTATGATTCCCAACGGTTTTAACGGAACCAGCTCAGGTCTCGCGCTGTGCGTCGCTCGGAGCGGTCCCGCAGTGACGTGTTTCCGCCTGTTGTCCGGCGGGGCAGCTTTCGCGGAATGTGCAGGTTCGAGACTCCCACGTGACTCCCCGGAGAATTTCCCAGACAGGAAGAGCCCGGGGGCCGGGGCACAGTCTGGGACACAGTCAGTCCCGGGGTGGGATTTTTCCCAGGAGAGAATCCTTTTGCTCCCTTTGCTGAGGACGGTGCATTCGGCAGCCTGGCCGATATAATGATGTTAAATTGACAAATCCCTCGGCAGTGACCCTGGATCTGCAGCGATCTCGGACACGGCCCTGAAGTGTGATTTTATAATCATCGGTTCCCCGATGCAGAGAGACGGTGCGAAACGGGAGTGATTATTCAAACGTTCACTCGTTGTCGCCGGTCAGTTAATTGTGTGTGACTGTGAGTGAGTCGGGAGCAGCTTATTTATTCCCGCACGTCAGCAGCTCACACGTTGTTTAATTTACATTTGTTATGATGAAATCAATAAACCGCTGTAACTTCCTGTCCTGGTGCCGGACTCGAGTTTTATTTGAGGTTTCTGCTGCCCCCCGCACCCTGTGCACTGCAACAGTGGGTCGGAGCTCCTCACACTGACACAGTAGCGTCTCAGCTCCAGGCTGAGGGAGGCCGGACTGGCAGAGTCTGGGTGCCCAGGATCTCATCTCCACCCAACCCCCTTCCTGGCTAACTGACCCCCTCCTGCCCCCCGCAGACCGTTAAAATAGACTGTAATATCAGCCGTGATTCAACCGAGGACCGGTGCAGCGAGGGATAGGGGATGGAATACCGGCTTTATGTACGGGATGAATCTCCCTCCACACCGCCCCATCACACACTCCTGGTGTCAAACACAGAGTGAATCTCCCTCCACACCGTCCCATCACACACTCCCGGGGTCAGACACCGGAAAAGTACGTCTCTGTAGTCGTGTGAGATATATCAAATGAGTTCTCGATTTTAAACAGATTACAGAGGAGACTCTCATTGTGTTCACCTTGGAACTGTAGCACTGTAAACAAATCAACTGGTCTATCTTTATGTTATCCAGTTAACTCTTTGGAAAAAACTTCCGATGATTTGATATCCACACACACACACACACACACACAGACAAACACAAAATGAATATACTTAGAAGTGGTCACAGAGACGGGGGAGGATGCAATGTGCACAGACCACGAGAGGGTGGGTGGGGCACAAACGGGGCAGGGAAGGACAGACGGGAATCTTAACCATAGCGGTTAACAATCATATTTGACTTCTCGGGTCCAGAAGTAGCCCAGGATGAAATCAAAGTTGAGGATAATTTTGCAAAACAAGCCTCCATCCCTTCCCGTCCTCTCCCATGGTCCGTACTCCTCACAGGACGCCGTCCCTTCCCGTTCACTCGCACAGACCGCTATCCCAATCAAATGCCGTTCTTTCCCATTCATTCCAACCATCCGCACTCCCAATGACCCCACCCCTTCCCATTCACTCAACCCATCCGCATTCCTAACGGGACGCCCTCCTACTCATTAGCTTGCATCGTCCAAACTTCCAATGGATCCCACACCTTCCCATTCACTCCCACTGTTTGCATACCAGTGTTCCCCGCCCCTTGCCATTCACTCCTACCGTTTCAACCGCTTCCAATTCACTCCAATCGTCCGAACTCCCAATGGGACCCACGCCTTCCCATTCACTCCCAATGGAACTCATACCTTTCCATTCACTCTCACCATCTGCCTCCCAATGGCACTCCTTCCAGTTCATTTCCAACGGGCCTGTGAACCTGGAAACTGGCGGGGAGGCCTGAGTTCCGTGTTTGACAGAACTCACGGCTGCACGTAGGAAATTTGACGGGAACGCCGATGGGTTTATTAGTTACACAGAAAGTCGAGGGTCGAGTGGATGTTGACGACTTCGTAAAACTGACGATGCCCTGGCGGAGACGGTGGATATGATCGGACTGATGGAACTTCGGCACGCCTTCCAAAAGATGGCGGGGGGAGGGGATGTGGGGGAGTGATGAGAGAGGTTTATTGCTTCTGTGTCCGCATGCCGGGTGAGTCATTGCGCCCGGTTCCCGGTGTCCACATAGCACACCGGAAGTAATACAGGGCACGGTTTCCGGTCTCCATATCCAAACTGGGAATTTTGCCAGGCACGGTTCCCGATCTCTGTCTCCACACCGAGAGTTTTACCGCGCACGGTGTCGGGTTTCTGTATCGACACCGAGAATATTACCACACACGTTTCCTGGTGTCTGTATCCTCTCTCTCCACGACACTTGGAGTAACGACGCACAGAATCCGGAAATGAGGATGTCGGATCGGTCTCTATTGTTGGCGATATTTTTATTATTCATGATTAACAGTCTGCGCAATCGAGTGGAGGGTGGTCGAGAGTGTCTGTGCTGCGAGGGGCTCCTGATTGAAGATAGTGAATAGGGAGGGAACGATATAGGTAAAAAACGGGATGAGGTCCTACAAATTAAATTGAGGGAGTTAGGAGATAAACTAAAATGTCGGGCCACAAAGGTAATAATCT
This sequence comes from Hemitrygon akajei, assembly GCF_048418815.1. Lineage (NCBI taxonomy): Eukaryota > Metazoa > Chordata > Chondrichthyes > Myliobatiformes > Dasyatidae > Hemitrygon > Hemitrygon akajei. Next base: position 1,888,989 of record NW_027331934.1, on the reverse strand, counting down.
CTGGATTACTACCAGTGCCACGTGGTAGTCAGAGTAGAAATAGGAGGATATTTCTGATGAATACGTGGCTTGAAAAATGGTGCAAGGGGGAGGGATTCAAATTTTTGGGGCATTGGAACCAGTTCCGGGGGAGGTGAGGCCAGTATAAACTGGACGGTCTGCACTTGGGCTGGACTAGAACCAATGTCCTAGGGGGAGCGTTTGCTACTGCATGTTCAGGAGGATTTAAACTAATGTGGCAGTAGGATGGGAACAAGTGCAGAGAGACAGAGGGGTGTAAAATGAGGGTAGAAGCAAAAAGTAGAAAGGTGAAAAGTTAAAGTGGCAGGCAGGCAAATCCAGAGCAAAAAGCAAAAGGGGCCACTTTTCAACGTAATTGTATAAGGGCTAAGAGTGTTGTAAAAACAAGCCTGAAGGATTTGTGCGTCGATGCGAGGAGCATTCATAACAAGATGGATGAAATGAATGTGCAGATAGTTATTAATGAATATGATTTACTTGGGATCACAGAGGCATGGCTCCAGGGTTACCAAGGTTGAGAGCTCAACATCCAGGGATATTCAATATTCAGGAGGGATAGACAGGAAAGAAAAGGAGGTGAGGTAGCATTGCTGGTTAGAGAGGAGATTAACGCAATAGAAAGGAAGGGCATTAGCCTAGAGGATGTAGAATCAATATGGGTGCAGCTGCATAACACTAAGGAGCATAAAACGCTGGTGAGAATAGTGTACAGGCCACCTAACAGTAGTAGTGAGGTTGGGGATGACATTAAACAGGAAATTAGAAATGCGTACAATAAAGGAACAATAGTCATAATGGGTGACTTCAATCTACATATAGATTGGGTGAACCAAATTGGTAAGCGTGCTGAGGAAGAGGATTTCTTGGAATGTATGCGGGATGGTTTTCTGAACCAATATGTCGAGGAACCAACTAGAGAGCAGGACATTCTAGATTGGGTATTGAACAATGAGGAAGGGTTAGTTAGCAATCTTGTCGTGCGAGGCCCCTTGGGTGAGAGTGGCCATAATATGGTGGAATTCTTCATTAAGATGAAGAGTGACATAGTTAATTCAGAAGCAAAGGTTCTGAACTTAATGAAGGGTAACTTTGAAAGTATGAGACACGAATTAGCTAAGCTAGACTGGCAAATGATACTTAAAGAGTTGACGGTGGATGTGCAATGGCAAGCATTTAAATGTCGCACGGATGAACTACAACTACAAAAGAATAAACCAGGGAAGGTAGTGCACCCGTGGCTGACAAGGGAAATTAGTGATAGTATCAAGCCCAAAGAAGAAACATATAAATTAGGCAGAAAAAGCGTCACACCTGAGGACTGGGAGGAATTCAGAGTCCAGCAGAGGAGGACAAAGGGCTTAATTAGGAAAGGGAAAAAAGATTATGAGAGAAAGTTGGCAGGGAACATAAAAACTGACTGTAAAAGCTTTTCTAGATATGTGAAAAGAAAAAGATTGGTCAAGACAGATGTAGGTCCCTTACAGTCAGAAACAGGTGAATTGATCATAGGGAACAAGGACATGGCAGACCAATTGAACAACGACTTTGGTTCTGTCTTCACTAAGGAGGACATAAATAATCTTCCGGAAATAGTAGGGGACCGAGGGTCTAGTGAGATGGAGGAACTGAGGGAAATACTTATTAGTAGCGAAGTGGTGTTAAGTAAATTGAAGGGATTAAAGGCAGATAAATCCTCAGGGCCAGATGGTCTGCATCCCAGAGTGCTTAAGGATGTAGCCCAAGAAATAGTGGATGCATTAGTGATAATTTTTCAAAACTCCTTAGATTCTGGATTAGTTCCTGAGGTTTGGAGGGTGGCTAATGTAACCCCACTTTCTAAAAAAAGGAGGGAGAGAAAAACCGGGGAATTATAGACCGGTTAGTCTGACATCGGTGATGCGGAAAATGCTAGAGTAGGTTATCAAAGATGTGTTAACAGCACATTTGGAAAGAGGTGAAATCATCGGACAATGTCAGCGTGGATTTGTGAAAGGAAAATCATGTCTGACGAATCTTATAGAATTTTCTGACGATTTAACTAGTAGAGTGAATAGGGGAGAGCCAGTGGATGTGGTATATTTAGATTTTCAAAAGGCTTTTGACAAGATCCCACACAGGAGATTAGTGTGCAAACTTAAAGCACACGATATTGAGGGTATGGTTTTGATGTGGATAGAGAATTGGTTGGCAAACAGGAATCAAAGAGTGGAATTAAACGGGACCTTTTCATATTGGCAGGCAGTGACTAGTGGGGTACTGCAAGGCTCAGTGCTGGGACCCCAGTTGTTTACAATATATATTAATGATTTAGACGAGGGAGTTAAATGCAGCATCTCCAAGTTTGCGGATGACACGAAGCTGGGCGGCGGTGTTAGCTGTGAGGAGGATGCTAAGAGGATGCAGGGTGACTTGGATAGGTTAGGTGAGTGGGCAAATTCATGGCAGATGCAATTTAATGTGGAAAAATGTGAGCTTATCCACTTTGGTTGCAAGAACAGGAAAACAGATTATTATTTGAATGGTGACCGATTAAGAAAAGGGGAGGTGCGACGAGACCTGGGTGTCATTGTACAACAGTCATTGAAGGTGGCCATGCAAGTACAGCAGGCGGTGAAAAAGGCAAATGGTATGTTGGCATTCATAGCAAAAGGATTTGAGTACAGGAGCAGGGAGGTTCTATTGCAGTTGTACAAGGACTTGGTGAGACCGCATCTGGAGTATTGTGTGCAGTTTTGGTCCCCTACTCTGAGGCAAGGCATTCTTGCCATAGAGGGAGTACAAAGAAGGTTCACCAGATTGATTCCTGGGATGGCAGGACTTTCATATGAAGAAAGACTGGATCGACTAGGCTTATACTCACAGGAATTTAGAAGATTGAGGAGGGATCTTATTGAAACGTATAAAATTCTGAAGGGATTGAACAGGCTAGATGCAGGAAGATTGTTTCTGATGTTGGGGAAGTCCAGAACGAGGGGTCACAGTTTAAGGATAAAGGGGAAGGCTTTTAGGACCAAGATGAGGAAAAACTACTTTACACAGAAAGTGGTGAATCTGTGGAATTTTCTGCCGCAGTAAACAGTTGAGGCCGGTTCATTGGCTATATTTAAGAGGAAGTTTGTTATGGCCCTTGTGGCTAAAGGGATCAGGGGGTATGGAGAGAAAGCAGGTCCAGGGTTCTGAGTTGGATGATCAGCCATGATCAGACAGAATGGCGGTGCAGGCTCGAAGGGCCGAATAGCCTACTCCTGCACCTATTTTCTACGTTTCTATGTTTCTATGACAGAAGGATTTGGAATGGTCACTAGGGATGGAGTGAAAGGTTGACTGAAAATGGCCTCCAGGGGGAAAGTGATGGGCTGAGTGACAATGGGCGCCAGGGAGGGGGCGATGGGCGGAATTAAGATGGTCGCGGTCACCTTGTTCCTCATGGCCGGCAGGGAGGGAGTGATACACTGACAAGAGAGTGGGAGAGACAGGCAGAGTTAAAATGACCGACAGGGTGGGGATTAAGCACTGACTGAAAATTATCACCAGCGAGGGAGTTATGTGATGATTGAAACTAGGATTCAGACTTAAAACCAGAAATTAAAATTATCACCAGTGAGAGGGTGACGCACCGACATAACATTGTCACCAGGGAGGCCGTGACTCACGAATTGAAAATAGCCACTAGGGAGGGACGGATGCACTGAGAGAAAATGGACGCCAGGAGTGGAGTAACACACTGAGAAAATGGAAGCCAGGACAAGTCAGAGGGAGTGGCGGCCCGACCTGAAATAGCCCCTGATTCCTTTGTTACAATGGCCGACAGGGAGAGAGACACGCACCGGGTAAAATGGCCGAAATGGAGGAGTGGCACATTGAGAAGAGAACGGGTAATGGGTCGATGTAAAAGGATCTATTGGGAGAGAGCAGCTTCGCTTAAAATGACTGACGGGGCAGTTTAGGGTTTGTGATACCTTGTTTAACATGAGCGCAGGGAAGGGAGGGGGTGAGACGGCGAATGAAAACATCCGTCAACATTCTTCATGTTGTTGAGGAAAAAGGGTAGATGTATTGACTGAAGGAGACCCCGTTTGGCCGGGTTGAAACGGGTCCGAGGAGGAAGCGACGTCTTGGATAAAATTAACGGCAGAGAAGGAGTGAAGGAAACGTCGAATTGAATTAATCCCACCCTGCAAAACCTCATTTCAGGGAGGTAGCACCATCAGTTTCCGGGAGACTCCCGGAACTCCCGGGAGAGGCGGGATGTCTGCAATAGATTAGCTCCTAGCAGCTAGCCAGCTAGTTTAAATAAAGTTTGCACTGCTAATGAACGAATGACACCTGTTAAACTCACCTCAACAGTGATTTAACTCCCCATGGGCAATAGAAAAGTCACTGTTGCAAACAGTACAGCGAGCAACACTGTCATTATTTTTGACCTCTATTAGGCAGGGGTACACGTTAGTGTAGTCTGGGGTGAAATACGTTTTATATTTTCCTTTTTTGGAATACTCTGCTATGGCGTTCTCTCTCTCTCTCTCTCTCTCTCTCTCTCTCTCTCTCTCTCTCTCTCTCTCTCTCTCTCTCTCTCTCTCTCTCTCTCTATCTATCTATCTATCTATCTATCTATCTCTCTTTCTCGCTCGCTCGTTCTCAAAGAATTGATTTCCGGGATATTGTATATAATTTCCGGGCGTCAGGGAGCCACTATCAATATGCGGGAGACTCCCGGAACTTCCGGGAGAGGTGGATTGTCCGACGCTTCACTTGAAATGGCCGCTGGGGAGGGAGTGACTGCTTTGGTAGAAGTGAGCACAAGAGAGGGAGGGACGCGCTGATTGAAAATGAGCGAATCCCTGATCAAGTGATAAGGTTAGTAGGGGAGTGACTCACCGGATAATAGAGAGAGAGAGAGAGAGAGAGAGAGTGAGTGAGAGAGAGAGAGAGAGAGAGAGAGAGAGAGAGAGAGAGAGAGAGAGAGGGCGATGAGGTGAGGCGAAGATTGGAATCGGAAAATGGCAGCCAACCGGCATAAGATGCAAAGAATCGAGGTGGTGGGGAGGAGAGCGAGGGGAGGGAGGGAAGGGGTTTGCGATTGATGGGATGGGAAGGAGTGTGATAAGATTGTGAGTGTGAGGGACTGACACACTTCGTGGTAGGGTATGTCGGAGAGATGGTCACAGTGTCACAAAATGGCTGGCGGCAGAAGGTTAAATGGAGAATTGGGAGAGCGAGGAGGGAGGGCAAGGAGTGGAGGGATGACGAGTTGAGATTGAATATACTGGGAGGGAAGTGAGTGGCAGGTGAGGAAACGGAAAACGGCAGAATTAGAGTTAATTCTGATGTTCTGAAGTGTTTCTCTCGCTACTTGTATCCACAGCCACCTGCCCAGTCCCCGCATTTCAGTCATGGGCGGAAGACGCTGACACTATTAATCCCATTGCTTTCGTAGCAGGCAGTGTTCCATATTCCTGACAAATATGTGAGACTCGCATCAGCGGTAATTCACCCCGGTGGACGCTCTGCAGAACTCGGGAACTGTCAGGGACGGTCCAATCAGGTCCCGCCCGTTTTATTTTCTTTCTCTCCGTTACATCTCATTCTTTGTTCTGGTGATGCCCTCTGTGCTTTTCTCCGGGTTTGTTCACTCAGGATGGATCAACTCCCTTTTCTACACCCTCTCGGCTGTTTCTCATTCTTCCTTTTAGTGACATTCCCGGTGTTTGCTCCCAACCTCTCTCAGGATGCCCTCGATCGCACCAGAAACTTCCCGGTTGTTTCTTCCCCAACACCTGTACACCGGTTTAGATTGGTGACTTTCACCATGAGGGAAACATGATCGGACTGGGAAACATATAACGGGGTCAATATGGTTTTTTTTTTTCAACTCCGTCTCCATCTCCGGACTGCTCTCTCTTTGTCCCCGCATATCTCCGTCTTTCTCTCTGTTCACATCCCGTGGCCCCGTGACAGTCTGTTTCCTTACTTCACCATCTGATCTCTGCTTCTCCCCGACCACACGTCCGTTCCCCTACAGAACATAATAAGTCTCATCCCAGTATGTTGGCAAATGTATGTATATTGATAATAATTGTATGTAAAAATTTGGAGAAGGGGTTATAAATCTTACAAATTTGTCCCATAGCCTGAACCTCGGACAGGGCCCACGGCCGGATTACCGCCGTGGCGTAAATCTTTTGTTTTGGATATTGTGTAACAGGATCTGTTCTGATTCGCTTCCCGTTTCCTGGTTAAATGCGCAAATTATATTCATGTCCCGTTTGATTTTTAGTCCCTTCTGCCAGTGGACAAGCGACCCTGAAAATGGGCTCATCTATCCTTGGATAGTTCTTTGTCTTGCGGTTTGTCCCCCTTCTGCTCGTCGGCTTCGTTTGCCTGGGCGTTATAAGGCGGGTCGGGGTGTTTGATTCTGTCGTACGGCTTCTGCGAACATTAAAACGTCGTCCAGATCTGAATCCGGGGCGGGCTCGGGCTCTCTCAGACTCTCTAGGTGAGGATATAAGTCTTGAGACACCTTACGGTTCTTCTGTTCGGACGTCTTCTGCAGAGTCGGTCTATTTATTGGTTTCGGAGATTGATGTCGCTTAGCTACCTCCAGCCTTTTTTTCAAGTCGTCAAGTCAAGGTTACTGTCATTTAACGAAACAACGTTTCGTTTCCCCGACCCAGGGCACACACAACACACAGCTACTTAGGAAAGCAAGGACAACATGCTCCGTTGACCAGGTTCGAAATAACAAAGTAAATTGCATAAATCAAAACACTTTATTAAATCTCACGTAGTGCCTCCGTCTGCTCTACCAGTATCTTGTTTAAAATATTTAATTTTCTTTATCTCCAAAGCCTCCCATAGGGCCACCGTCCTTGTGTCCAACCACACAAGTCTCTAGTAAAAGGAATCACATGTCTAGTATATCCACTTTTCAACCAGACCTCGTCAGCGGGGAGACTGACGGCACCAACGGATCTCCCCGGGATTCCTTTACTCGTTCAATCTGTTGGTGCTACTTTCTCGTTTTTTTTCTTCACCTTTACAGAGAAAATTCTCCCGGCATTTCTGTCATCAACTTTACTATCATTACTTACCATCTTCCTTCCATCGTTTAACCCGTTACGGGGTACGTAACAAGAAGAACATGAATAGTTTTTTTTTCTTTCAAGACAGTGCATTTATACGGGGAGTTGGTGTGGCCACATCTGGAGAAACGGGGACAGTTCTAATCCCCTGACAGGGAAGCAGATCCTCTGGGTCAGTCTGAAAGGGATTCAGAATTCCCTCGATGAAAGGATTGTCCTGTTATGAGTTGCCAGTTGAACTATGTCCAGGTTCAGCGGAATTTAGAAAAGTGGATCATCATCTTCCTCGATGGTAAAATGTATTCAGAGTCTCTGACAGTGGAGAGGTTCAGAAGGTTCTGCCATTAGGAGAAACTGGAATATGTGGATGGAGTTACAAGATCATTTAAAGTCGATATCAGGACCGTTTGGCAGAGGATGGAGAATGTTTGCAGTTCAGTACTCCTGACGGTATGGCAGCTGGGTGACTGGTCTATAATTTCCTTTCTGCTGCCTTCCTCCTTTCCTAAAGAGACGAGTAACGTTTGCAATTTTCTAGTCCTCTGGCATCATGACAGATTTCAATGATTTCTGAAAGATCGTTTCTATTGCACCACAATTTCTGACGCTATCTCTTTCAGAACCCTAGGGTGCAGTTCTTCTGATCCGTGTGACTCATGTAACTTTCTGTCTTTCAGCTCTTTGGGCATCTTTTCTCTTTTAACAGTAACTGCACACATTTATCTTCCTTCACACACTACAACATCAGGCATACAGCTTGTGTCTGCCACAATGAACACTGATGCAAAATACTGATTTAATTGATCAGCCATCTCTTTGTCTCCTTTATTATTTCTCCTGCCTCATTTTCTAGCGGTCATATATCCATTCTCATTTCTCTTTTATTTTTAATATACTTGAAAAATATTTTACAATCAACTTTGATATTATTTGCTACCTTGCTTTCATATTTTATCTTTTCCCTTTTAATCATCGTTTTAGTTGCTCTCTGTAGGTTTAAACAAAACTTCCCAATCCTCTATCTTCCCACTAATTTTAGCTTTGTTGTTTGCCCTTTCTTTGATTTTACAATAACTTTGACTTCCCTTGTCAGCCCCGGTTGTACTATTTTACAATGTGAGTATTTATTCAAATTTGGGATATAAATGTCCTGCACATTCCTCATTTTCCCTGTTCTGCTCTGCTGACCTCCCTGCATGTAGCTCCTTCCAATTGACTGTACTTTGACCAACTACTCTCTCGTACCACTGTGATTTCCCTTACTCCAGTGAAATACTGCTACTTCAGACTTCACTTTCTAGTTATGAAATTTCAAGTAGAACACAGTCATATTGTGATCAGTGGTTCCTAACCGTTCTATTACCTTAAGCTCCCAAGTCGACCCCGGTTCATTACGTAACACCCAATCCAGTATAACTAAACACCTAGAAGGCTCAACGATAAACTGCTCCGAAACGCTATATTTCAGGCATTCAACAAACTCACTTTCTTGAGATCCATTACCAAACTGATCTTCCTAATCGACCTGCATGTTAAAATCGTCCATGACTACCATATGATTTCCTGTTGACTCGCCTTTTCTGTTTCCTGTTGAAACCTATTGTCCAGCTCCCAGCCGCTGTTGGGAGGCTGTATAAAACTGGCAACAACATTCTTTTCCCCTTGCATTTACTTGACTCAACCCACAAGGGTGCAAGATCTTCCGATACTCAATCACATCTTTCTAATGATTGGATGGCATTCTTTTCCAGTAGAGCCACATCATCCCCTCTAACTAACTTTCTATCCCTCCGATATAACATGTAAACTTGGACATTCAGTTCCCAACTACTAACATTTTCCCCCCTCTTTTCTGTCTCCCTCTTTTCCTTCGCTACATCGACGACTGCATTGGCGCTGCCTCCTGCACGCATGCTGAGTTCGTTGACTTCTTTAACTTTGCCTCCAACTTTCACCCTACCCTCAAATTTACCTGGTCCATTTCCGACACCTCCTTCCCCTTTCTTGATCTTTCTGTCTCCATCTCTGGAGACGGCTTATCTACTGATATCTACTATAAGCCTACAGACTCTCACAGCGACCTGGACTATTCCTCTTCCCACCCTGTCTCTTGCAAAAATGCCATCCTCCTCTCACAATTCCTCCGTCTCCGCCGCATCTGCTCTCAGGATGAGGCTTTTCATTCCAGGACGAAGCAAAATGTCTTCCTTTTTTAAACAAAGGTGCTTCCCTTCTTCCACCATCAACTCTGCTCTCAAACGCATCTCTCCCATTTCCCGCACATCTGCCCTCACCCCATTCGCCAGCCACCCCACTCGGGATAGGGTTCCCCTTGTCATGACCTCCCACCCCACCAGCCTCTAGGTCCAACGTATAATTCTCCGTAACTTCCGCCACCACCAACGGGATCCCACCACCAAGCACATCTTTCCCTCCCCCCTCTTTTTGCTTTCCGCAGGGATCGCTCCCTACGCGACTCCATTGTCCACTCGTCCCCCCCATCCCTTCCCACCGATCTCCATCCTGGCACTTATCCTTGGAAGCGGAACAGGTGCTACACCTGCCCTTACACTTCCCCACTCACCACCATTCAGGGCCCCAGACAGTCCTTCCAGGTGAGGCGACACTTCAACTGTGAGTCGGCTGGTGTGGTGTATTGCGTCCGGTGCTCCCGGTGTGGCCTTTTATATATTGGTGAGACCCGACGCCGACTGGGAGACCTTTTCGATGAACACCTACGCTCTGTCCACCAGAGAAAGCAGGATCTCCCAGTGGCCACACATTTTAATTCCAAGTCCCATTCCCATTCTGATATGTCTATCCATGGCCTGCTCTACTGTCAAGATGAAGCCACACTCAGGTTGCATGGAGGAACAACACCTTTATATACCGGCTGGGTAGCCGCCAACCTAATGGCATGAACATTGACTTCTCTAACTTCCGTTAATGTTCATCCTTCCCTTCTTACCCCATCCCTGATATATTTTCCCCCCTTCCTTTCCTTTCTCTCTTTCTGCCCATCACCCAACCTGTTCTCCATCTCCCACTGGTGCTCCCCTCCCCCATTCTTTCTCCCTAGGCCTCCCGTCCAATGATGCTTTCCCTTCTCTAGCTCTGTATCTTTTTTGCCAATCACCTTTCCGGCTCTGAGCTTCAGCCCAACCACTCCAGTCTTCTCCTATCATTTTGCATTTCCCACTCCTTCCACTACTTTCAAATCTCTTACAATCTCTCCTTTCAGTTAGTCCTGACGAAGGGTCTCGGCCCGAAACGTCGACAGTGCTTCTCCTTATAGTTGCTGCCTGGCCTGTTGTGTTCCACCAGCATTTTGTGTGTGTTGCTTGAATTTCCAGCATCTGCAGATTTCCTCTTGTTTAGAAAGATCTCTCAGCCGCATTTCAGTGATAGCCGCAGCATCATGCCTGGAAATCTGTAATATTGCCACAATATCATCCACCTTATTTCTTATACGACGAGCATTTAGATACAACACCTTGAGTACCGCACTTGCTGTCCTTTCTAACCCTGCACACCTAATGATTTGAGACTCAACCTTTTGGCTGCAAATAAGTCCCATCACCTGCCTTCCATTCCTGACAACGTGACTGCATGCTATCTTTACTTTTTACCATCTATCCTTTCCTGAGTCCCCTCACCCCGGTTCCCAACCTTCCCACCAGCTGTAAGAAATCTGCCCGCGAGAATATTGCCCCCCCCCCCCGGGTTCAGGAACACATCTAGAAGTTACGACCCGGGAGGCCTGCTTCTCAGCTTTCCACCCAGCTCTCTCAATTCTCTTTTCAGGACATCATTGCTTTTCCTCCGTATGTCATTGATATCAATATGCACCGAGACATCTGGCTGCTTCACCTCCCACGCCCCGCCCACCCCTTCCAAAATGTTGTGGACGCGATTTTATCTGTCCCAGCCCTGGCACCTGGGAGGCAACATATCTTTCGAGTGTCCAGTTTACGTCCACAGTGTCTCCTGTCTGTTCCCCTCACTATCGATTCCCCTATCGCTACCGTTCCTTCTTCGCTCTCTTCCCCTTCCCCGCCATCGCCCCATGTTCTGTGCCGGTAACCAGGTTGCCGCGGCATTCTTCCGGGAGGTCATCCCCGACAAATGTACCCAAAGCCGTATACTTTTCTCGTGGGAATGGCCACGGTGTTTTCTGTTCTAACTGCCTATTCCCATTTCTCCAGACGGGCACCCAACTAATCGCTTCCTGCAACTTCGGGGTGACTACATCCCTGTAACTCGCTCTCCCGTACAAGCTGAAGGTCATCCCGTTTCCGATCCAGATCCCTAACACGGTCTTCATGGAGCTGCAGCCGAATGCATTTCATGGACACCCTGGGAAATGTTCTCCAACATACGGCACGAAGAGCATACCACAGCCAGTGAGAGAGGGAAAAATGATAAAATGATAAAACTGAAACCTTAGCGGACGCTTTACACAGAGCCGAAGGCTCCTTTGAGACAACGCCTGTCGCTTCTACCCTCGCCCACTAGCCTAAATGTGTGCAATGGCCGCTCAGCTGATGGCCGTCATTGCGCATGGGGTTTTAGCTTATCGGTGGTCGTTTTGCGACAATTTATTAATAAATGCACTTCCAATCGTACTTTACACCTATTTGATTGTTTAAGTCTATTTTGTGATCTGCTAGAAATGTTTCTTGCTCTGAGATAATCTAATATGCAAGTGGGTATGTCAGCAGATTTGGGGTCGCATACGGATTACGTCGTGCACACGGATTGATGGGAATGCCGCCGAGTAAGTGAGCACAGGGATTTTAGGGGTGCGTGCGTGTTTGGGGTGCACACGGTTTTGATAATGTCCGCTGGTTTAGGTGTTGGTCGGCGCATATGTGTGCACATGGATTTGTGGGTGCCAGTCGATTTCGAGCTGTTAAAATCTCAAAGTCGTTTCATTTATTTGAGTTTTAATAACAACTGATCTTTAAACATTGAACTTTGTTCTAGCTATTTCTTTCAGGTGAAGGCTGCTATTTTGTGAATGATTCTTTTGGGAAAATCAAATGTACATACCTGGGTTTCAGTCGGGTTGACGGTGTACACGGTCCTCGGGTGCTCACAGATTCCGGGAGGTGGTGCATTTGGTGACGTGACGAATCTCAAGCTCGTCTTCACGGATTTCTGAGCAATTGTGGATTTGGAGTAATGGAAAATATCAAGAATGTTTCTTTCACAAACACGTCAATAAATAATGCACTTCAACGTTCAACTTCGATTGTTTGCTGTTGTTAATGTGGATTAAGCTATCTTGTGAAAAGTTTGAAATGATTCTGGCTCTGGGATAAACATTTGTACTTCTTGGGCCGCCTTCTAATTTGGAGCTGCGCAGAGATTTGGAGATATACGCGGCAGGTTTGGGTACACGCGGATTTGGCGATGTCGGTGGATCGTGGTGTGTGATGAATCTCAAGGTCGCATCGTTTATAGATACATTCACAATAAATGTACATAGAGCACAACTTTGTTCTAGATTTTGAACGTGGAGGCAGCTGTTTTGTGAACTGCTTGAAAAGACTTTTGTTTTTGGATAATCTAATATGCATGTGAAGCTGTCATCGGGTTTGACATACATATGGATTTAGGTGTGCGCTCTTATTTAGTGATGAGCGCAGTTTTAGGAATCTGTTGTCGAATATGGAGATGCATACGGATTTTGGGTTTCACCAAATTTCGGTGTATCGGCCGATTTGCAGTTCCAGACGGATTTGGGATGCGTGCGGATTCTTATCGTGGAAACAGTCATTTTCTGCGCCGTTTGAAATAAGTCCTGCTCTGAATAATCTATTATGGATATTGGAGTGTCAGCCCGTTAGGGTGCGCACTCTTCGGGAAGTGCGCAGGTTTAGGGCGGCGTCGGCAAATATGGGGATGCATATTGTTGTAAGGATGCGAACAGATTCAGTGATGCAGCCGCCGGTATGAAGGTGCACACCTGTCTGGAGGTAGCTAAGCGACCCATTGCTGAGGTTGCCAATCAACTTTCCAGCTCCTCCCCCTCCTGTCTTCTATCATTTAGGATTTCCCTTACCCCTCCCACTTTTAAATGCCTTACTATCTTTTCTTTCAGTTTGTCCTGACGAAGGGTCTCGGCCCGAAACGTCGACTGTACTTCTTCCTACTGAGGCTGCCTGGCCTGCTGCGTTCCACCAGCATTTTCTGTGTGTTGCGGGAAGCAGAGTGTAATAATGGAACGTCGGAATGATCAGGGGCTCTTTATTTCAATGAGTAAAATGGCCTACACTTTCAAACTGGTCGCTGCTCACACTGAAGTTATCATTGCTTGAATTACATCACTGTCACTGCTGTTCAACCTCAGCCGACTGAACTGAGATGATGATCTCACTACTGGCCTCGCGGATAAAAGTCATTACTATTTCACGCCCATCGTTGACCATGTTACTCATGTTGTTGTGTCTGGAATCTTAAATCTGACGACAGTGATGATGTCACTGCGATTCCTGGTCACTCGCTGAACTCCATTCCAAAGTCACCGATATTTGAAATTCCTCCTCTATGCATAGAATTCAATTGGCGATTTATTCACTGCTGTTGTGAACCTTGCAGCCAGCTGATTTTCGATTCTCCAGATGAAAGTGATCAGCAGAGTGAAATCCTGTTTTCTGTACGTTACTTGTTTCGTTTTAAAGCAGGATCACCGCCTACACCGGGCACTGGATTTTCCCTTAAAGGTGCAGTTCATATAGCGTTATCATAATGCTAAAAGATTGGAATTCGTCAAATTGCATCTGGTCTGGTTTTTATGCAGTATAGGTATCCACTGCGCACTAGATTGGAAATTATATCAAATGCACATCAAAAGATAGTTCTTTTTTTTTACAGAACGAGCGACGAGGCGAAGTGATTTAAGATCGCAGTAATGCAGTTTTGTGGAGACACGTTACTCATTTCGACTTTAGCTTCCACGCAGACGATGTTTAATACTCTACCTGTCTACCATAAACATATGCAGTGGATAAATCATAATCAGCATTTACTACATTACATCTGGTGGAGTATTGCATTGTCACAGGTTACGAAGGACAGGTGTAACAATATTCATAATATCAATGGCCGCTCACACGCCGGCAAATATAAAAGCTGTTTGTTCAGCGAGAACCAAACTCAACAGTCAACATGTCAGCATTTACATCATTGATGGGATTTCCTGTACCCTCAACAGCATGATCATATGCTGATTTTTATCGCAAGAATATCAGTAAACACTGAAGTTGTTGCGGAAGAACGTTTATTGTGTTTAATTTTAATCATTATATTGGGCAGGGGTAGCACACCGAATAGACCGGAGAAAGCGCAGGCTGGTGGGTTGGCAAGTTTGCAGACGACACACAGGTTGGTAGTGTAGCGGATTGTTGAAAATTGCAGAGAGACATTGATAGGATGCAGAAGTGGGCTAAGAAGTGGCAGATGGAATTCAACCCGGAGAAGTGTCAGGTGCTACACTTTGGAAGGAAAAACTCCAAGGCAGAGTACAAAGTACGTAGCAGGATTATTGTAGGTGTGGAGGAGCAGAGGGATCTGGGTACATGTCCATAGATCCCTGAAAGTTGCTTCACAGGTAGGTAGGGTATTTAAGAAAGCTTATGGGGTGTTAGCTTTCATAAGTCGAGGGATAGGGTTTAAGAGTCGCGATGTAATGATGCAGCTCTATAAAACTCTGGTTAGGCCACACTTGGAGTATTGTGTCCAGTTCTGGTCGCCTCAATATAGGAAGGATGTGGAAGCATTGGAAAGGGTACAGAGGAGATTTACCAGGATGCTGCCTGCTTAGAGAGTATGGATTATGATCAGAGATTAAGGGAGCCAAGGATTTCCTCTCTAGAGAGAAGGAGGATGAGAGGAGACATGATAGAGGTGTACAAGATATTAAGAGGAATAGACAGAGTGGACAGCCAGCGCCTCTTCCCCAGGGCACCACTGCTCAATACAAGAGGACATGGCATTAACATAAGGGGAGGGAAGTTCAAGGGGGATATTATAGAAAGTTTTTTTTTACTCAGAGTGGTTGGTGCGTGGAATGCACTGCCTGAGCTAGTGGTGGAGGCAGATACACTGATGAAGTTTAAGAGACTACTAGACAGGTATATGGAGGAATCTAAGGTGGGGGAGGATTATATGGGATGCAGGGTTTGAGGGTCGGCACAACGAAGGGCCTGTAATGTGCTGTACTATTCCATGTTCTTATCACACAGGGTTACACATCAGTAGGACTAAAGGGATTCTTTGCACACACACCGAAGAAATTTGGGATTTATACGTCAAATCTAAATGTGATTGCTGTTCAGTTGATTAGCATATAAAGAAGCTGAAGTTACATAATCATCTGCCGTTTGTATTCAGTGGCTGGACGTAAGGGTGCCTACAGGAGCAAGCAATGATATATTTCTTCGGCACTTACTCTGCAATGGTTTATTGAACGTTACACGACTGTGCTTGCCTGACTTTTTTTTGTGGCAAAGAAATATGTTTAATAGAACATATATACTTTTAATCAGAATTTTCCCAGCTTGAAACACATTCTTTTTCAAATTTATTGCTATCGACAATTCGAATAAACGTACCCGTTCCGCTGCTTCTAGATCTCTAAGCTGAATTCTAAGGGAATTCATTGCAAACGCAACAGAGATAAATAACAGTCAGGAAGAGAAGTTTTAGTTCAGCCTTTGCAGGCTTACAAATATACCATGTCTGTGGAAAATGAAAACAATTCTACTTTCCATAGACTTTGTTGAAATACCATAGGATTGCGGACCCTGCTCAAGTGAGAGGAAACATTCCAAGGAACCGAATAAAGAGGAAAAAATAATAATAAAATAATCCGAATAACACATTTAGAGCACTGGTGAATGTTAATTTCTGTATGATCTTCAATCGAGGGTAAATTGTACAAAGGTACAGCGGCACGTTTGCTTGCCAACAAATACAAAGTCACTTTACAGGAAAGTGCTGATTCTGCCTGGATTAAAGCGCATCCTATCACTCCGACACATTGCAGACAGCAGAACAGCATCATCGGCTATACAGTGGAAATCTCTGTTTGTCTGCGGCCTGGACTTTGTATGCGGTGTGGGGAGGCTTATGATCATCGGCCATACAGTGGAAATCTCTGTCTGTCTGCGGCCTGGGCTTTGTATGCGGTGTGGGAAGGCTTATGATCATCGGCCATATAGTGGAACTCTCTGTTTGTCTGCGGCCTGGGCTTTGTATGCGGTGTGGGGAGGCTTATGATCGTCGGCCATACAGTGGAAACCTCTGTCTGTCTGCGGGCTGGGCTTTGTATGCGGTGTGGGGAGGGTTATGATTATCGGCCATACAGTGGAAATCTCTGTGTGTCTGCGGCCTGGGCTTTGTATGCGGTGTGGGGATGCTTATGATCATCCGCCATACAGTGGAAATCTCTGCGTGTCTGCGGCCAGGGCTTTGTATGCGGTGTGGGGAGGCTTATGATCATCCGCCATACAGTGGAAATCTCTGTCTGTCTGCGGCCTGGGCTTTGTATGTGGTGTGGGGAGGGTTATGATCATCGGCCATACAGTGGAAATCTCTGTCTGTCTGCGGCTTCGGCTTTGTATGTGGTGTGGGGAGGCTTATGATCATCGGCCATACAGTGGAAATCTCTGTCTGTCTGCGGCCTGGGCTTTGTATGCGGTGTGGGGAGGGTTATGATCATCGGCCATACAGTGGAAATCTCTGTCTGTCTGCGGCTTGGGCTTTGTATGTGGTGTGGGGAGGCTTATGGACCGTAAGGAAACAACTTGACTTTTCTTGCTACCTACAACTTGACTTTTCTTGCTAATTTCTGGTTCAACAGCAGCAGGATTTTAGAGGAAAGCGAGATACAGTGCCCATGTTGAAGATTGGTAATCTACTAGTATATAAGGATGACATGAAAAAAAATAATAATCAACCGTCTCAAAGAATACTTATTGCCCACTCAGTGATCTGATCCGCATTGCGCTGGAGGGAACCCAGTTGCGGACAGTTAACTCCATCATTATTATCGTTGTATCTCTCTCTGTCTCTCTCTATCTCTCTCTCTCTCTCTCTCTCTCTCTCTCTCTGTCTCTCTCTCCCTTTCTCTCTCTCTCTGTCTGTCTCTTTCACTCTCACTCTTCCCTTCCTCCTCTTGTCTACCTTTCTTGTCCACCTGCTACTCCTGTCGAACATGAGAGCACATTTGCACAGAGGGCTGACGGTCCTTTTCTGTCTCAGAAAACCTCTACTTTCCACACTAATGCCGCTCTCTTTCAGAACCGCTGTTTTCTTCCATTCATCTTACACCAACCAAGATGGATCAAATGTGATTATTGACTAATTTACCGGTTTGCTAACCTGGGTGTTTTGAAGGAAATTCATATACTTGCTCATTTTGGACTTATTTCCTCTTCAAACTTGTTAAACAGGTGCAGTAAAATATTTTTTAAATTAATTTTATTAATATCAGGATACGTGGTCACAGCAACACTTATCTACACACTTCTTCCTCAGTCACCTGGTAGACCAAGGGTTAACTCTTCCTGTAGCTTTGCGGAAGTCTTTTCAGGGTAGGCTGCTGACGTCACAGGAGATTATTTTCTCCCTTCTTAATAAGAGCCCCGTTCACTCGGTTCCTCCAGTTTCAGCGAGAGCAGCCTCCCCTGCCACGGACAGATAACCAAAAGCTGCAGTGTCGGGGAGAGTGAGGACGGACTGGCTCGTTCTGTCATGGATCGGAATCCGCGAAGCGCAGCCTGGAATATAACGGGAAATGGGAGAAGTGTCTTCTGGATGTTTCCATATATTTCTACAAATTACCGGGTATCGGTAGATTTTCGAATTACACATGTTCTCCTCGCCATTCAGGTGGTTTTCTTCCCCGTCCTCGCCATTATTGCTCTTCCTGGTGAGTCTCTTTATTACGTCACCCCATTTTTCTTATCATGTGTACCTCTCATTATAATAATTAATGATGCTGTCGCACTGCAATCTGTTAATTAAACAAACCTTTTTCCTATGCACTTTGGTGGTTTTCTGTCCTGACGATCTCTGTTCAAGAGAGTTTGTGGTGGCAGTGGTGTTGATCCAGAGCAGGTTTATGAGAATGGTCCAGCGATTAAGCGATCTCACGTATCAGGCGCGTTTGATGGCCTGTGCCCGTATTCGGGTAATTTAGCGGTTGTTAACTGAGACATCAACGTTTATGGAGAGAAGGCAGGAAGACAGTTTTGGAAGGGAAACACGTCAACCATGATTTAAGTAGCTTATGGTCCTGTGGCGTGGTCAGGCTGGTTCAGTTACTGCTCCGGGTGTAATGGTTAAATTTCTGACGAGTAAACTTACTGACAGTCGCTCAGCACAGCAGCCTACCACCGAGACGTTGAACCATTGCATATTAAAATGGATCTCCGCTTTCCATTCGCTTTCTCCTCGCCGCGAGAATGTCTGCGATGAATCAAGATTTTGTTCCCCCTCACTTGAGGGTCAATTGCAATTAAACAGGTTTCCAACCCCTAGTCTTTCCGTGGCTAATCGGTCTGATCGGTCATCTGCAGTCCAGGATTCCCGTGAACTTAACCAGGTCCCTCCGCTGTCAGGACCTTCGGCCGTGCGACCACATTATCGAAGTGTCTTTCGCATTTTGGCTCCTATCTCGCCCTATAGGCTTGCGGGAGTTCCTTAGAAAACGTCGTTCGTTCTTCACGTTTCCACATTGGCTGTCGTTCAGCAGTGGCATTACGTTCTCTAAACTGTGAACATTTATGTTAATGGCTTCGCTTCCGCGCGTTTTGCGTTCGCCAGCTCTGTATCCACATTTATTTTGCTATCGTTTCAGTTGGCAGAGTGAGGCTGCCGCAGAATTGTGTTGGATAAATCATCTAATTATCTGCCTTCCAGCAGAAAGAATGACGTTAGTGTGACGACCCCTCCTCCGTTTCTCTCTGATCATCTCCAACAACATCGGTCGGATTAGAAAGTTAACAAATTCGTTAGTTCCTTTCTAACTTCCATGTGCTGACCGAGGTGCCGCTGAAGCAAAGGAAGCATTGTCTCCGGAATATAATCGCTGGTTGCATCTTCTGGCTCTGGCCACCCTCCTGCCCACTGTGTTCATCAAATGCATTTTCCGACTGGGACCCAAAAATTGTAAAATGCAGTGATCTTTAATATATATTTTCACGCCAGCTGCATTTGACCGTGTGTAAAGCCTAAGGAACATATTTCTGAAAACATGATTTTTTTTCTGAGAACATGATAGACCACAGTAAATTCTTGAAATGCTGACCATGACGTATTGTTCTGGTGACAAATCAGTTTCACTGTTGCTGAAAAAATAAGGCATTTTCGAGACATTAATGACTGGCATAGGATTGTAAAGGCAGAAGTACAAGGAGGAGCTGGCGAGACTCGTGGTACGATTTCAAGGTAATACTCCCCCAATGTTGGCAAACAGGAAGTGATGTACAAAAATAAGGTTTTGGACTACATCTGCAAATTCAGCCGCCCTGGCTAAGGATCAGGGACGGGAATTTGCGCCTCAGCCAGAGATGGTGGGTGTCAAGGATAATTATTTCACGGAGATTCCGCGGAGCATCATTCGGATCTTTTTCCCTCAGCATGTACGGAATTTCTCAACCATCGGCCGTCGTTACCTGTGTTCTTCGCTTTCCGTTTCGTTGCTGATTTTCGATCGAACAGATTGCGCTAAGATTACACTACTTTGCAAAATGGTTCAATTTTATTCAACTGGTAATCGCTACGATTACATTATTCCGTCAGGTACACTCATTTCAATCATTGACACAGATTACACTCGTTTTAAGAGAGCTCTTCCTGTTGTATTTGCCCTGACTGTTTATTCTGCTTCGCAGTGAACATGGTGACCATATTCATCCTGTCTCGGGGAAAGTGCGGCCTCTCCAGAGTTGTCACTTGCTATCTGGTTGCCATGGCAGCGGCGGATCTTCTGGTTCGTATCCTGGACCTGATATTGAGCAAGATTCCACTTACGTATATGCAGCACTACGTTTTCACCCGCTCAATGCCCAAGGGGTGTAATATCCACGCTGCTCTGATTTGCACCGCAACCGACTGTTCTGTCTGGTTCACCGTCTCGTTCACCTTTGATCGGTTTGTCGCCATTTGTTGCCAAAAGTTGAAAACGAAATATTGCACGCGGAAAACTGCGTCCGTGGTTTTGGGGACAATCACTGTGATCAGCAATTTAAAGAATATTTACTGGTATTTTCGACTGTCAGAGAAATACACATGGATAATTGCTCCATTCATTTGTCAACAGAGATATCAGTTTTTACATTTCACGAATCAAATTGACCTATTTTATTCCTTCCTCACCCCTGTACTCCCATTTGTGCTGGTTCTGGTTACGAATGGAATCACTGTCAGGCACGTCTTAGTCACCAGCAGAGCCCGCAGGAGACTCAGAGTTCCCGGTAACGGACAGAGTGCCAGAGACCCGGAGATGGAGAAACGCAGGAAATCCCTCGTTTTATTGCTGATGGTCTCGGGTAATTTCATCCTGCTGTGGGCACCTTTCAGTGTGTTCTCTGCGTGGGATCGGCTGAATTATCTTCCCATACGTTTGCTTCCGCCAGATTCCCTTCGAGAGCTGGGCATCATTCTGCAGCTTCTGAGCTGTTGTACAAACACGGCCCTTTACGCCGTTACACAGGCCAAGTTTAGGGAGCAGCTAAAGAATGTGGTAAAATCTCCGCTTACCCTCATTGTTCCGAAAAAGTCGTGACTTAGCGGCGTCGCCCGTCCAGATACCACTACGTTCTATATATTGCGGGCACGTTCTGTCCCTCTTGGCCCGGCGATATCGTTATTCCTGTCACACCTCACAAGCGGAAATTGCATAGACAAGCCCCTTATGCAGCTGCATTGCTGGTCCCGAATTCGCTGGCTCATTTCCCTTCTCTGCTCTACTGATTGTAGTGCATTTCGCCCCATGGTTCCACTGTACATTCCTCTGTCCTCCCGATTCGTTGGTCCAGCTGCAAGGCCATATTCCTGCGAGGGCATCCGTGTTCCCGGAACAACCTGTTCATTCCCGACAGTGGCGGCTGAATTGCTGCTGCGAGTCCATCGACCACTGAATTGGTGCCTCTTCCTGCAGCCACGCTGAGCTCGTCAGTCTCATCTACCCGGCCTACAACTTGCCACACCGCCCTCAGATCAGGTTGTACCCGTTCTGACACCAATCTTGTCTCTCGATCTCTCTGTTCCCAACTCCAGGGGGAGATTATCTACAGACATATTTTACAAAGCCATGCTACTGACTCCAACAGTCATCCTGACGATACTTTCTGCCAAACGGACACTCGCAAAAGTGCTATTCCATTCTATCATTTCCATTGATGAGAATTTCATCTCCAGACATTTTACAGTCAATGGAGATTCCCTTCCGCCACGATCGATGCTGCTATCACCATTCTCTGACGCATTTCCCCCAGGTACCATCACTCCAACCCACCCAGAATAATAAAAAAGGATTGGGTCTCCTTGTCATCAGGTAACACGCCACGAGCCTCCGCATGCAAAATATTTTACCGTAACTTCCACCATCTCCATAGCCACTCTACCAACAGGCACGACTTTCCCTCCCCCATCTCCGGTTTCTGCTGATCGTCCTCTGCGCGACTCCATTGACTACCAGCGGTCCGCACAAGTCTCCCTTATTCCTGTAACCGTACTGCAGACATTATTTCCAGCAGGTACTGGTTATTCCTGGACAACGGAGATCACATTGGCGACATACTGCATTTCCAGTGTCCGCTGTATTGCAAGAAATAAAATGCTGATACTCCATCCAGCTACAATCGTCAAAAACCCACTGTCATCAATGATGTCATTTACAATCCCCGTTGCCGCGGACAGAATTGTCCTGAAAGTTGTTATGGGCTAGATATTATCGAGTTTGGAGGAGAGATATTTTTGAACAAGGGCCCCATTGAGTGCCCACACGGACAGAGGGAGATAGGAACATTATTTGTTGTTATTCTGATCTCAATAATATCGGGAATAGCCCAAAATGTTCACAGAAAAAGCTCGCTGTTTTATTTTTAAGTATCACATGGTATTGTGTTTATACTTGGAGGGATCTGATGTGACCGGGTCTTTTCACGATACATAAATAGTTCTACTAGTGGTGACATTTTCACACATGAATCAAACTGCTTATCCTGTCAATCTCAAACATAACGATAATACCTGAATACGAACACGTCCGTCAGCTAAACCATACTACTAAACATGAATCGCAGATATCAGTGGCAGTAAGGACAGTGGTCATCCAGACCCAACTCAGATTAGATTCGAATAAAAGTGTTGAACTGGTAATTGTCGCTGAACGGATAACAGGTACAGTGCCTGTAAACATATTCACATCCCCCGCCCATCCACCCCTCCCCCACTTTGAAGACCTTGTAGCCATAGGCACTCGCATGGATCCCGGCTATTCCTGCCTTTTTATTGGCTACGTGGAACGGTCCGTGTTCCAAGCCGACAGCGGTGTCACTGTCCGAAATCTCCCGCGGGACACTGACGACAGCATTGCTGCTGCTTCCTGGACGCTGCTCGTTGATTTCATCAACCAGCTCCAATTTCCAACACGCCTTTAGTTTTACCTGATCCATTTCCAATCTCTCTTTCTCTGTCTTCCGAGCCAGCTCATCTACTGTCGTACATCATAAGTCCATCGACTCACACAATTACCTGAACTATACTTCTTCCCATAGAACCATTGAACCATAGAACACTACAGCACAGTACATGCCCTTCAGCTCTCTATGTTGTGCCGACCCATGTAATCCTTTAAAAAAGTACTAAACCCACACCACCCCATAACCCTCCATTTTTTTTCATCTATGTGCCTGTCCAAGAGGCTCTTAAATACACTTCATGTTTTAGCCTCCACCACCATCCCTGGCAAGTCATTCCAGGCACTCACAACCCTTCGTGTAAAAAACTTACCCCTGATTTCTCCCCTAAACTTCCCTCCCTTAATTTTGTACATATGCCCTCTGGTGTTTGCTATTGGTGCCCTGGGAAACAGGTACTGACTATTCACCATATCTATGCCTCTCATAATCTTGTAGGTCTCTATCAAGTCCCCTCTCATTCTTCTACACTCCAACGAGAAAAGTCCCAGCTCTGATAAACTTGCTTCATATGACTTGTTCTCCAAACCAGGCAACGTCCTGGTAAATCTCCTCCGCACCCTCTCCATAGCTTCCACATCCTTCCGATAATGAGGTGAGCAGAATTGAACACAATACTCTAAGTGCGAACTCGCCAGAGATTTGTAGAGTTGTAACATGGCCTCTCTACTCTTGAACTCAATCCCCTTGTCAATGAAGCCTAGCATCCTATAGGCCTTCTTAACTACCCTATCAACCTGTGCAGCGACCTTGAGGGATGTATGGATTTGAACCCCAAGGTCCCTTTGTTCATCCACACTCATAAGTAACTGACCATTAACTCTGTATTCAGTCCTCTGGTTTGCGCTTCCAAACCGCATCACCTCACACTTGTCCGGATTGAACTCCATCTGCCATTTTCCTGCCCAACTCTGCAGCTTGTCTATATCCTCTTGTAAGCTTCTACAACCTACAGCTCCATTCACAACTCCTCCAATCTGCGTGTCATCCGAAAACTTATTCACCCATCCTTCCGCCTCTGCATCCAGGTCATTTATAAAAAATCACAAAAGGCGGGGTCCCAGGACGGATTCCTGCGGCACTCCCGTAGTCACCGACCTCCAGGCAGAATACTTTCCTTCTGTAACACTTATCCAACAGGCCGGTATATGTCTAGGGGAAAAGGAGATCCAGCCACTCACCAACTCCACCTCCCGTGCACGCAGGTGCTGTGAGAATCAAGTTTATGCCTCCCGTAAACATACAGTATCAAACTCACACCAGATACCTTTATGGAATACACTTTAAAGATTTTACTAAAACTAAAAGAGTACTATGCAATACAGTATATGTGATGGAAAAGAAAATAAAGTAAAAGGCGCCAACTTATCAAAGTTCAGTCAGTTTAGTGCACATCGTTGGAGCTCAACCATCGAACCATTCGACCCCTCGTCACTTTCCTCCGACCTCCATGTCCTCGCACCTGGGACCACCCCCGGTGGTCGACCGAGCAGTGCAGCGCACGTCCACCTTCCTCGGCGTCTTCTTCCCGACTCCCCTGAAAACCCGCGAAAACCCCCAAGCTCCCAGCCCCACAAGACAAAATAACATTCCCCATTGGATAAAAAATGAATACAATCCCCCTATCAGCAAGTCCAAAGCTAAACAACTGCGAGAGAAAACACTTATCAGACATAAAAGCATTCCTACTCTAGAAAACCAAAGAAGCCATTTTAATTAACATACCCTGTACATTGCTTACTTCTACAACTACCCTCTTCTTTCTGCCTTTAAGCCAATTTTTTATCCAAACAGCTAAGGTTCCACTTATCCCAATGCCTCATGACTTTCTGGATGAGTCTCTCATGAGGGACCTTGTCAAATGCTTTGCTAAAGTCCATGTAGAACACATCCACTGTCCCACCCTCATCAATTTCTTTTGTTACCTCTTCAAAAAGTTCAATCAGGCTCCTGAGGCACGATCTTCCCTTCACAAAACCATGTTGACTATCCAGGAGTAGAATGTACTTCTCCAAATGCTCGTAGATCCTATCCTTAAGGATCCTTTCCAATAGTTTGCATACCACCGACGTAAGACTCATCGGTCTATAGTTCACAGGTTTCTCCCTATTGCCTTCTTTAAACAAGGAAACTACATTTGCCATTCTCCAGTCCTCCGGCACTTCCCCTGCAGCCAAAGAGGATTCAAAGGTCATAGCTAATGCTCCTGCGATCTCCTCTCTCAATTCCCAGAACAACCTGGGGTGTATCATGTCCGGCCCTGGGAATTTATCAGGCTTAAGCACTTTTTCTTCCTTAATCTCCACATTGTCAAGTACACAGGCCCTCTCAAATTCGACTTCATCCTGATCAAGATCCTTTTCACTTGTGAATACTGAAGCAAAGTATTAATTTAGGACCTCCCCAACCTCCTCTGCCTTCAGGCACATGTTGCCCTCTTTATCCTTTAGCGGTCCCACCTTTGTTCTCGTCATCCTCCTATACTTCACATACGCATAGAACGCCTTGGAGTTCTCCTTAATCCTACATGCCAAGGCCTTTTCATGCCGCCCTCGAGCTCTCCTAAGTCCTTTCGTTAGCTCCTTCCTGGCTGCACTATATTTCTCATAAGCTCCTCCTACTTCCTGCTTCTTATATCTAACATATGCTTCCTTTTTCCTCTTGAAGTGTTGCCTCACATGCTTTGTCAGCCACGGCTCCCTCTTCCTATCATTCTTTCCTTGCCTCAGTGGGACAAACCTATCCTGAACCCAGCTCAAGTGATCCATAAACTTTTCCCACATTACTTCTGTGCTTTCCCCTTTGAACATTTGTTTCCAATTTACTGTTGCTAGTTCCTGCCTCATCCCTTCAAAGTTAGCCTTTCCCCAGTTAAGCACTTTACCATTTAGTCTGATTTTATTCCTTTCGATAGCTAGGCTGAAGCTAAGGGAGTTGTGGTCACTCTCACCAAATTGCTCCTCCACCAAGAGGTCTGTCACCTGACCAGGTTCATTCCCCAGAACTAGATCCAGTATAGACTCTCCTCCCGTCGGCCGGTCCACATACTGTGTCACGAATCCTTCTTTAACACACCTGACAAATTCAACCCCATCTATCCCCCTTGCACTCAGGAGGTACCAGTCAATATGAGGGAAGTTGAAGTCACCCATAACTACTACCCTGTATTTCCAGCATCATTCTAAAATAAGCCTGCTTATCTGCTCCTCGGTGTCTCGAGGGCTATTTGGGGGCCTACAGTCTACTCCCAGCACAGTGATTGATCCCTTCCTATTTCTGACATCCACCCACGCCGACTCAGTGGACACTCCTTCTGCAGTGTTCTCCCTTTCTATAGCCGTGATATTATCCCTGACCTGCAATGCCACTCACCCAACCCCACTTTTCTACCTCCCATCCTATTCCTTTTAAAAAACCTGAACCCCGGGACCTGCATCATCCAGTCCTGCCCTTCCTCCAACCAAGTTTCAGTAACAACCACAACATCGTAGATCCACATCCTACTCCATGCTCTAAGTTCATCCTCCTTGTTCCTAATACTCCTAGCATTGAAATAGACACATTTCAACCCCTTTAACTGGCTACAATTATGTTCTGTCCCCTTCCTCATCAACTCAGAACTCGTAGCATCATGCTCCTGTCCTTCTACCATAATCCCTGCACTCACATTCTGATTCCCTCCCCTCCCCCTGCCAAACTAGTTTCAAGCCTCCCCAACAGCTCTATCAAACTTGCCCGTCAGGACATTGGTCTCCCTGGGATTCAAGTGCAACCCGCCCGTTTTGTACAGGTCACACCCGCCCCAAAAGAGGTCCCTATGATCCAGAAATCTGAATCACTGCCTGCTGCTCCAATCCCTCAGCCACGCATTTATCCTCCACCTCATTCTATTCCTATTCTCACTGTCGCTTGGAACAGGCGGTAATCCCGAGATTACTACCTTTGACGTCCTGCTTTTCAACTTCCTTCCGAACTCCCTGTAGTCTTCTTTCAGGACCTCTTCCCTTTTCCTACCTATGTCATTGGTACCAATATGTTCCACGACCTCTTGGTATTCTCCCTCCCACCGCAGGATATCTTGGACGCGATGAGAAACATCCCGGACCCTGGCACCTGGGAGGCAAACTGCCTTCCGAGTTTCTTTCCTGTGTCCACAGAATCGCCTGTCTGAACTCCTGACTATAGAGTCCCCTATTACTACTGCCTTCCTGCCTTCCTCTTCCTTTCCCTCTCCTTCTGAACCACAGGGCCGGTCGGCATAACTGTCTGAGTGCTTGTATGTATGTATCTATCTATCTATCTATCTATCTATCTATCTATCTATCTATCTATCTATCTATCTATCTATCTGTCGGTGTGTCTGTCTATCTATCTATCTACCTATCTATCTATCTATCTATCTATCTATCTATCTATCTATCTATCTATCTATCTATCTATCTATCTATCTATCTATCTATCTATCTATCTATCTATTTGTCTATCTACTCGTCTGTCTTGCTGCCTGACGTCTGCTGTCTGTTTTTGTCTGGTTGTGCTGTATCAGATATTGCGAATTTGATGGAGCGGAATTGACAAGGCGATTATCAATGAGAAGCACTGTGGAGTTTGAGAAAAGATTACTTTCTCAGTATTACTGGACAGATTTACAAAGGCTGACTGAATGTCACGATCCAATAGTTAGCGGTTCGGTAACTAGCTGTCTCTCACTTGGTGCCCCAGATTTAGCGGCATTGATGATATATTATTGGATGGACCTCAAGTGCGAAAGGCAAGTGAACGTTCACATCATCTGCCTGAGAAAATGTAGCACTGCGAGCGGATAATCAACTGAAATGAAAGTTAAAATTTTCAGCCATAATGTGGCGTCTGGACACACAGAGAAACAACGTACGAAGAAAGCTTCAGGAGAAGATGAAGATTAACATCAAGTAATCTGTTCCCAACCAGGGAAGAGTTCCAGCGTTATCATTCCAACAGATCAAAGGATGCCTGTCATTGACCCCTCTGGCACCAGGCTCAGAAATTGTGCCTTAATCATCTCGTTTAGTTTCCAATCATTCCCAGGTTCCACTACCTACAAACACCTGCTTTCCATCAGCAAATGTAGTGTAAAAATCCTGTGACCACAACTAGGAGCTGCCAGTTTGTTAGTCGACTCGTGTATGAGTAACCTCGTTCCATGGTTCTTCGGACTATCAGTCTAGCATCGTTTCTGAATTCTCTACTAAAACCAAGACTCCGGGTAAACACTCCCTTGGTACCCATTCCACGCTCGCTACGACGGTAACACCTCCCGACTTGGCCTCCGCGCCCGTGTTCAGCACTTGGGTTCGTTCCACCGCCACGTCCTTGCGACACTGTCATCCAAGTCTCGACAATGATTTCTGCCGGAGAATGGTTAGATGCTACTGTTCCTTTAAGAATCAGACTGTAATTGTCGCTGCTACCTTCGCTCATGGAAAGTTCACCGACTGAGTACTGAGTGCTCACTTGTTCTCCACCATCCATAGTTCTCATCCGCATGATCATAAGGCTCCCCATCTCCCCATCTCTCCTTCCGGTAGAGTAACAACACTCCCGCCGCCCTCCCCCAAACCAGACAGTGATGCAGCCTGTCAGAATGTTCTCCAGAAGTTGTTTCAGTCTATTCATTAATCTGCTAATGAAGTACTGGATAGCCGCTGTTTTGCCTTCCTCATAACTGCATCGATATGTCGGGACCAGGTTAAGTCCTCAGAGATCTTAACACCCAGGAACCTGAAACTGCTCACTCTCTCCACTTCTGATCCCTCTATGAGGATTGGTACCTCTCTCCTTCCTGAAGTCCACAATAAGCTTCAGGCACACGCGGAAAAAAAAGAGATATTAATCGTAACCTCAATGGCCGGAAATGGTATCGAGATGCTGATATCACTCTCCCGCTCTCTCAACATGAACCTGCATTCTTTCTGCGCCGAATTATAAAATAATTCTCACATGTCCCGAGATCACCAAGCCTCTGTTCAAGAAACGACCCCTCCCTCGATTCTGCTGACGTTCTTCCGGCTGGAGAGTGATCACTCCACTGCGACCTCAGAGTTGATCGACTTGCCGCTCCGTTCCTGAAGGCTGTTGTTACCGATATAATGTTCCTTCGATAGGTCGTTTAATTGGCCGTTGATGTCTTGGTCTGGTTGCGATCCGACGGAACAGATTGGACGGTGACCATTAATGAAATATCAGTGTGACGGTATGTCTGGTGTCAGTGCGGACTCGGTGGGACGATTAGCCGTGATTCGTTACTATACAGCTGACATCATCTCACAAGTAACCCTGGCTCGTAACGCGTCCTGTTGTATATAAGTGTATCGGCACATGGTTCTCTCACTTGCTTCAATTAACTTGTAATCTGAGGTGAAGAGAACGGACGAGAGAGACAGGGTGGGAAAGCTGAAAGGCACTGTTAAATTTCGCACGTGAGCCCGAGCGCCACCCTGTGGAGACTACTGGAAGCTAGAGTACAGAAGGTGTTTTAATTCCTTGCCTATTAATACAACACAGTTTAGTTAACTATCACATGTCGCGCCTTAACCAACATCCGACAGGAAATTGTTAATGCATATCTCTGTATATGGCGCATAACCATAGAACCATCGAACATTACAGTACAGAATCAGGCCTTTCAGCCCTTCTTGGCTGTGCCGAACCATTTTTCTGCCTTGTCCTATGGACCTGCACCTGGCCCATATCCCTCCATACACCTCTCATCCATGTACATGTCCAAGGTTTAATTAAATGTTAAAAGTGAGCGAGTATTTACCACTTCATCTGGCAGCTCATTCCACCCTCCCACCACTCTTTGTGTGAAGAAACCCCCCCCCCCAATGTTCCCTTTAAACTGTTCCCCCTTCACCCTCAACCGATGTCCTCTGATTTTTTTTTCTCCCCTGGCCTCAGTGGAAAAAACCTGCTTGCATTCACTCTATCTATACCCATCATAATTTTATATACCTCTATCAAGTCTCCCCTCATTCTTCTACGCTCCATGGAATAAAGTCCTAAACTATTGAATCTTTCTCTCTAACCTATGTAATACTTGTTCCTGAAAACGGAAAGGAACAGTGGGCAAAGTTTTGTACTTATTGCTGTACTTCAGAGCAGGGCGGTGAGGGGGTGCCTCGGGTCATTGCTCAAGAGCGCAAAGCATTAAGCGCTTTGCACGGTTTCTGTGGTGTAGTGGTTATCACATTCGCTTTACACGCGAAAGGTCCCCAGTTCAATTCCGGGCAGAAACATTGTTTGGGCGTCAGCGCTTCAAATGAACTTGAGGCTCAACTTTTCAGTTTGTGTTCAAGTGTATTGTCATGGGCATCCAGGTGCAAATATTATGAACATTCGCTTTTCTAGCAGTAGCGCATTGTATTTCAAACCTGGCAAAGGTAAATTAAAGAAAGAAGAATTAATAGAAATTACATATAATTTACAGGAGAACATAAACGGATTTAAACCTAAGGAGGTTCGTGGATAACGTACACTGCGTAACGGGAGAATTAGCCTTCAAACCTATTGTCATGTATTGTCGCATGAGGATGCATTGTGGTTTCAACGGAGCTCACATCTGAAATGTTCCCATCCAGACAAACATCGGGAAGAATAACCGTGTGCTGCAAAATTTCAAACCTACTTTAAAATGTGAAGTCGCTTTATTTTGCCTCCCTCCTGTATTCCACGCTTTCCCAGTCCCACCATACAGACTCTCCGATCAAATTCTCCGCCACAGTATTCCAGGTTCCACCTTTTCAGTTTGCCTCACCCCATCTCTCTCTCCATCTCTCTCTATCTCTCCCACTCTCACACACACGCACACTCAAATACACACACACACACACACACACACACACACACACACACACACACACACACACACACACACACACACACACACACATTCAATCTCTCTGCTTCTCTTTGTTTTCTCTGTCGCGAGCAGCACCACAGCCACCCCACGTCAACCGATCAAATATTTGTGCTTCGTACAGTTTAAGCCGCGGTGGAAACAGTCGGTAACATCAGCACCTAAAATTTTCAGGACTCGAATCTGCGATCTTCCGATGATATTGCAGCGCAGACAGGTCAAATATCTTACCACTGGTATCGCACATTCCATTCCTGTTAAAGGACCAGCGAGGAAGGACTGATCACAATGCTGACTTCGTGGTTCTGCGGGAATGCCGAAAGTATGGTTAAAACCTTCCTGTGTAATGAGGGTAATGTAGAACAGGAAAACTGGGTACTGTTTAGTTTTGAGACGAGGTGGCGGTGGGTGATCGCATATCGGTGCAGAGTTGGGATCACTGTACTTTTCAATATATCGAATTTGTTGTGATTCCCTGTAAAATTAAAGCATGGGCGAAATATCCCGCGCCTGCATAAGGGTCAGTAACTGGCCATGGAGCTTCTTCCGCAATGTGAACATCAGGAATAAATACTTATCTCGGAATACGCTCTGCCCCTGACTCAACGTTTAGAATTACACCGAAATAACTCCCGATCTTTCCCCGGTTACACTCTTAACTCTATCACCTTATTAAAACCTTACGGCCGGTCATTCTGATCAAACCGGCCACAATTATATTGTTTAACATTTCGGCAACGTAATGACCAGTGATGCTTGACTCCAGGATCTCCACAGTGATGTGAAACGTTTGAAATGTATGCCACTGAAAAGTGATCAATGAAAATGTATCCTGGGATATCAGTGGAGTCCAGTAGAAAAATAACACCTCACCATTGGACATTAATGAACAGATGGATGGTATATTGACAGTGGTAATTTGTCCTTCTCAGCAGTCGCGAGTTTGCGTGTAAAATTCCATGGCAACATTTGAGGTTTTGTGCTTCTTCGGTCCGGATCTTGTGCCGCTTTTCCACCGCCTCATGTACAGTGACATGCAAATGTTCGGGCAGCCCCGGACAAAGTTTCTGTTACTGTGAATAGTTCAGTGAGTAGAAGATGAACTGATCTCCAAAAGTCATAAAGTTAAAGATGAAACATTCTTTTTCTGCATTTTAAGCAAGATTAGTGTATTATTTTTGTTTTGTACAATTTCAGAGTGAAAGAGAATAAAAGGAGCACCAAGCAAAAGCTTGGGCACCCCAAGAGATTTGAGGTCTCAGATAACCTTTACCAGTGTCTCAGACCTTTATGAGCTTGTGAGGGCTCTGGCGTGTTTACTGTCGTCGTTAGGAAAGGCCAGGGGATGGAAATTTCAAAGCTTCATAAATACCCTGACTCCTCAAACCTTGTCCCAACAATCAGCAACCATGGGCTCCTCCTGGCAGCTGCTTAGAAAATAAATAAATGATGCCCCAAAACAAGAGAAAGCTATAAGAAGATAGCAAAGAGTTTTCTGGTAGCCGTTTCCTCAGTTCGTAATGTAATTAATCAATGTCAGTTAACAGGAACGGTGGAGGTCAAGTTGAGGTCTGGAAGACAAAGAAAACTTTCCGAGAGAACTGCTCGTAGGATTGCTAGAAAGGCAAATCAAAACCCCCGTTTGACTGCAAGAGACCTTCAGGAAGATGTAGCAGCCTCTGGAGTGGTGGTGCACTGTTCTACTCTGCAGCGACACCTGCACAAATATAACCGTCATGGAAGAGTCATCAGAAGAAAACCTTTCCTGCGTCCTCACCACAAAATCCAGCGTCAGACGTTTCAAAAGGAACATCTAAACAAGCCTGATGCATTTTGGAATCAAGTCCTACGGACTGATGAATTTAAAATAGAACATTTCTTAAGTGTTCTATATGCATAGAAAGGTAAAATATGTATTATATACTAAAACAAACGTTTGACTAACTGACGTTAAATAAACCGATATGCCTGTTCCGACTTCAAATCCGTTTTAAAAACGGACTCAAGAACGGAACTCCCTCATAACCCAGGAACTGCCTGTAGTTTTAAATCCTCTCTAGATTACTTTTCATACCTAATACAATGTAAATAGTTGGTATACTGCATTGCTTAGGGAATAATGACAAGAAAAAATAGTCTGTACATGCTCAAACAACGAGTGCTGGAGAGAGATCTTCTGGGTTTTCTCGATCCACGGTTGGTTGAATCCGCGCATGCGGAATCCGCGGATAAGGAGGTCCGACTGTACACTTTGTCGAAGGCGTAGACAAGATTCTAAATGGGAAGTAAATTCAAATATCGAAGGCACAAAGACAACTGGGAGACCCTGTGCAGGATTGCCGAAAGGGCAAACACAGGCTGAGTTGGTAGTAAGGACGACAAATGCAATGCCAACATTCATTTGGAGAGAACCAGAGTACAAGAGTGAGGCTGTAATGTTGAGTCTTTATAATGCATTGGTCAGACCGCGCCTGGAACAAGATGAACAGTCTGTGTACCTTATTTAAGAACTGATGCCCTGGCATTGGAAAGGGTCCAGAGGACGGTGACGAGAATGATCCCGGAAAGATGTATGAGGATCGTTTTATGACTCTGCCCCTGTACTCGTTGGAGATTAGAAGAAGGAGTTAGGGTTTTCTTTGAAAATTATCAAATACTGAAAGGCCCAGGTAGACTGGACATGGAAAGGATGATTCCAATTGTGGGTGAGTTTAGAGTCAACAGAGCACAACCTCAGAATATTGGGACGCCCTTTAGGACAGGGATGAGGAGGAAGTTGTGTCACCAGAAGGCTATCGATATGTGGATTTCATTGCGGGGATATCTGTGGAGTCAACTCACTTGGTAATATTTTAGAAACTTAGAAATCCTACAGCATAATACAGGCCCTACAGCATAATACAGGCCCATCGGCCCACACACCTGAGCCGAACATGTGTATAATTTAGAAATTACCTGTGGCTATATATAGCCCTCTATTTTTCTAAGCTTCGTGTACCTGTCCAGGAGGCTGTTAAAATATCCTTTTATATCCACCTCCAACATCGTCGCCGGCAACCCATTCCACATACTCACCACTCTCTGCGAAAAAAAACCCTAAACCCCTAAACCTGACATCTCCTCTGTACCTACTCCCAAGCACCTGGAAACTGCGCCCTCTCGTGCTAGCCATTTCAGCCCTGGAAAAGAGCCTCTGACTATCCACATGATCAATGCCTCTCATCCTCTTATACACCTCTATCAGGTCACCTGTCATGCTCCATCGCTCCAAGGAGAAAATGCCGAGTTCACTCAACCTATTCTCATAAGGCATACACTCCCATTCAGGCAACATCCTTGTAAATCTCCTCTGCACACTTTCTATAATTTCAGCATCCTTCGTGTAGTGAGGTGACCAGAACTGCGTACAGTACTCCAAGTGGGATCAGACCAGGGTCTTATAAAGCTGTAACATTACCTCTCGAATCCTATTCTTAAGCGGAGATAGACAAGTATTTGATTATGAGGCGTGTTAGAGGTGACTGCGAGAAGGCAGGAGAATGGCATTGAGAGAAAATATATCAGCCATGATGGAACGGACGGAATGGCTGAATTCTGCATCTATATCGTCTGGTATTATGGCCAAAAGATTAACAAACGTTAATAGAAAAAGTTGATTTTCATGATTCCCAGCCAAGCACTCTATGTGACAAAAGGTGAAGGCTCCGAATTCTAATAAGTGATAACTTCAATATTTCATCCCCCAGATAAACCTGCCTCGACTAGGATTGGATTCGAACCCACGCGTGCAAAACACAACGGATTAGCAGTTCATCGCCTTAACTTTGCGTCTACCTCGTCAGCTCTTCAGCCATTTGTGTTTTATTGCTGAGTTTCTTTCCGATCACTTGCAACCCCTGCTTATGATTCACACGTTTGTTTTCATATTCCAGTTCTATTTTCCTTGGCTGCCATGGTTACCAAAATTCCTGGGCATGGGTAAGGAAGGCCTCGAGCGATATGCCCCAATCACAGGAGAATCTAACTATCTTTTATAGGACCTCAGACGCTCTGTTCGTGCTGAGTTAAAAGTATCGATTCCGCGCAGTTTAAACCCGAGAATTTGTAAGTGTTTTCAGTTGTGCAATGAGCGGTGGGCAGGTGTGCAAATCTCCAGGTCCATTTTTAACTACTTTATATCCAAACACAACTACATTGTAAAATATGACAAATTTTCCATGAATCAAGCATTTTAAAACGGAGGTATAAAAAAGGATATTTAAATATTCTTTATTAGACTGACTTAACTTTATTACACTCTTCACATACACAAGGAGCAAAAATCCTTACGTTATATCTCAGTCTAAATGTACAATGCACAACTTCATAGTAAGTTATAATAAATATATGTACAACTCTATAGTTAATATAACATAGATATACAGTTGTGTTAGCGTAAACTAACAGTCAGATGTCCTGGTGGAAGAAGCTGTCCTGGAGCCCGTTCGTCCTGGCATTTATGCTGCTGTACCGTTTCCCGGATGGTAGAAGCTGGATCAGTTTGTGATTGGGTTGACTCGGGTCTGGAATGGTCTTTCGGACGCTTTATACACAGTTGTCTCTGTAAGTGTCCTGAATAGTAAAAAGTGCACATCTACAGATGTGCTGGACTGTCCGCAGAGCTCTCTGCAGGGTCCTGCGATTGAGAGAAGTAGAGTTCCCAAAAGTGCCAGTGATGCAGCCAGTCAGGATGCTCCCAAATGTGCCTCTAATGAAAGTTTTTAGGATCTGGGGCCCACGCCAAATTTCTTCAACCGTCTGAGGTGAAAGAGGCGCACAGCCGGTATGTACAGACCACGTGAGTTCCCCCGGTGATGTTTATGCCGAGCAACTTAAAGCCATTCAACCCCTCAACCCAGGTACATTGATGTCAATAGGGAAGAGCCTGTCATTTGCTTAGTACAGCTGAAAATAGATTTATTAACATGTTTTGTTTTAACTA
Source organism: Hemitrygon akajei (assembly GCF_048418815.1). NCBI lineage: Eukaryota > Metazoa > Chordata > Chondrichthyes > Myliobatiformes > Dasyatidae > Hemitrygon > Hemitrygon akajei. Next base: position 1,853,292 of record NW_027331934.1, on the reverse strand, counting down.
AGTTGTGGCACGTTAGTAAATTAATTCAACAGAAACATTTAAAATTCGCCTGATTGCAAAAATGTGTCTTCGCACTTAATACAGCGTAATTGCAGCTAATAATAATAATAATAATAATAATAATAATAATAATAATAATAATAATAATAATAATAATAATAATAATAATAATAATAATAATACTTTAGTGATCCCGCGTGGCCTTGTGGATAAGGCATCGGACTAGCAACCTGAAGGTCACTGGTTCGAGCCTCAGCTGAGGCAGCATGCTTGTGTCCTTGAGCGAGGCACTTAAGAACACACAGTTCTGTGACGACACCGGTGCCAAGCTGCTTGGGTCCTAGTGCCCTTCGTTCGGACAACATCGGTGGCGTGGAGAGGGGAAGGCTTGCAGCCTGGGCAACTGTCGGTCTCTCATACAAACCTGCCCAGGTTTGCGCCCTGGAAAAACCTTCATAGCGCAAATCCATGGTCTTACGAGACTAACGGATCCCTATTATTAGTGATCCCGAATGGGAAATTCTTTCATTAGTGCAGTAACTTTTAAAAACACACTATCGAAGAATTTAAGACTCTTTGGATATATAGGGATTGTTAATGTTCCTGAGATTTAGCTAAAATCAGCAAGAAGGAGATTGCAGCGCCGGGAGAAATTCAGCCAAAATATTCTGATCTAGGTCTAAGTTCAAAGTCAAGCAATGTTCTTGTTAAGTGTTTTTAGTTACATACTCTGTGTCTATATAATGAAGCGTGTCTACAAGCTAAGCAGAGTCCCTACACACCGCTCTCAGGTGCAGAGGCTCTCTGTGATATCATGTATAATAAAGTCCTTTAGTCTGAAACATTTCTCTGAGTCTGCCTGATTTGTTCTGTCTGCTGCTCCAGAGATTTATCTGCAACAGATTGGCGACGTGGATGGGATCCTCAATTTAGTCTCCTGGCTGAAAGGGGGAGGCTGAAAGAGCGGGATCCAGAAAAGGAACCCTAAGCGGAAAAGGAAAAGCAAGACTAAAAGGCGCCGACCAAGTTGGGAACGGAAATCAGTCTTCTAGCTGAAAGGGGGAGACTGGTGCCCTGAGTCCTAGCTGAAAGGGGGACGGCAAGGGGTGCTCGAATTGGTACCAAGGTAGCTCCGATCAATTCCGTAACTGAACTCAAAGACCCGTGGAAAGACAGAGGAAACACACCGCTGAGCGCTCTCGGTAAGATTCCGTGTGGCATAATACGAGCGCTCGGTATAGTTACGCTTTTTTGCAGAAAATGGGAAGTGCCAGCAGTCGAGCGTCTTCGGCTGCACGTGCGGCGAAACCTCGACGGCTGGGAACGCAAGGAAAGACCTTGAAAGCAAGAGAGAAGGTGGAAAAAACGAATGAAGACTGTGAAAAAGACCCGGCAGAAGGTAAGAAACACTCTGGTGCCCCCAGGGTCGCCAGCGGACATCGTAGTAAGAGAAACCGGGGATAACCGTTAGGCTGTAAACTTTAGCAGTGATCTCTACGGGTGGTCTCAAGGAGGCTGGCCCTATGGGGGCAGATTTAAGATCCCCCTGATTCAGACTTGGTGGGACGTAGTGGCTAACGGGAATGGGGACCCTAATTGGGACTTTGACTACATGATGGTCGTTTTGAAAAATGGATGGAGGTGGCCAAGAAGCACCAACCCACCCAAACTGAAAGAGAAGGAAGAGCAGGGGCAAAGCTGCACACTGGGGAGTCACAGGTGTACACTGCTCTTACATCAAAACAGGAGCAGAATATGCGGGAAATACTCAAGTCGGGCAGCATTTGTGGAGAGAATCACATTGAGGTTGCTGATTTATAACTCATCGGAATGACAAGAAAGAAAATGGGTAGTTTTCAATCGCAGTGATTGAGTGGAGGTTTGGCCCTTCTTGGCTGTGCCGAACCATTTTTCTGCCTAGTCCCACTGACCTGCACCTGGGCCATACCACTCCAAACCTCTCTTATCCACATACCTTTCAAAGTTTTTCTTAAATGTTAAAAGTGAGCCCGCATTCACCACTTCATCTGGCAGCTCATTCCACACTTCCACCACTCCCTGTGTGAAGAAGCACCTTCCCCAATGTTCACTTTAAACTTTCCCCCTTTACCCTTAAACCATGACTCTTTTTTTTTTTCTCCCCTGGCCCCAGTGGATAAAGCCTGTTTTCATTCACTCTGTCTATATCCTGTCACCACCGAGAGACTGGCCCGGATCTGGAATGATGAACAGACCCCAGCGCATGCGCAAGCATTGTTCAAAACGGCAGCTGACCTGCATGAGAGAGTGCGACAGGCGCAGTGGGAAGCGAGATTATGCATCCTCTCCAACCCGGTGATGGGGTATATGTAAAGGAGCTAAAAAAGCTCTCTCTTTCTCCCAGGTGGAAGGTCCCTTACACAGTGCTGATAATAACCCGAACCGCGGTGAAGGGTGAAGGAAACGGAGAATGGATTCACGCTACGAGGTGCAAACAGCACCAGGAGTTGGAAGACAAGAAAGCATGAAGCTGACAAGCCAGATGCTTTTATGGGGACTGATACTGCGGTGAGTCAGTGTGGCCTTGTCCAGAAATACCTCTTTGTCTTTGTGTCACACCTACGCCAGTCATTAAGGTGAAGAGTTGGATTCTTGTTGGGTGCGTGTAAAGATACCTCAACATGCCGCCCAGGGAACGTCCCTGGAAGGGGTCCTCATGAACGGAAGCGAAAAGCTTTCTGTGCAACTTATGAACCTATTTGACACATCCTATTCCAGCTTTAGAACGAGAGATTGGCAGAAGGAATGTGATGTCAGCGAAGGGGATTGTGGATGTACCTGTTTCAAGGGATGGTACCTCCCTACCCCGACGGAGGGAAAAAGGATGCCTTCCTTCGAGTTAACAAATACAAAGAAAACTGTAAATAGGATTTGTTATTGTAATACGGCGGGGAAACTGGGACATTTTTGGGTCATAGTTCTTGTACTGAACGGAGGGTGGGTCCTCCTCCGCATACTCCTAAAGGGACTTACTGTGTATGTGGGGAAAGAGCTTATCCTTGGCTTCCAAGGCCGCCAGGCGAAAGTGGGAATGTGTCCCCAGGAAACTGGACGAGCTGCTGTTATCTGGCCTATATATTGCCCTCCATGCATCCTATAAAAGATATATCGCAACATTCTTATCGAAGGCGAAGTAAGCGAGGGATGACTGAAAGTGAAAGGTTTTGGATGATAGCATTTCCCTCAAAAGGTGTGGCCCGAAATTCGCGAGAAATTATTAATATGGCAACCGCTCGAGAGAAATTGACCAATGGCACTGCCGGTGCCCTAACTGACGTGCAAGTGACGCAAGTGACAGCAGAGGCAATTCCACTTAGAATGGTAGCCTTGCAAAATAGAATGGCTTCGGACATTCTCTGAGCCGAAAAAGAAGGGACAAGCGCCGTGGTAGGGCAGGAATGTTGTACTTATATTCCCGATGCCTCAGAAAACATAAATGACCTTAGTCAACACATAAGGGAAAAGATTAAGGAGATTAGGAAGATAGAGAAACAGTTTAAGGATTTTGGTTCAGGGACGAAATGGCGGGAAATAATAGAGGAATTGTTTTCTGGCTGGGGAAGCTGGACCACACTGCGCGATACCCATGGGATAATTATAGTAGCAATGATATGTGTTTTAGGGTCCTGTGTTTGTGGAGCATTGCGATTGTATTGTGACCAGTTAATGAAAAGTACCTATGATAACCCAGAGGAAGAGGATACACTTGCTACAACAAGTGTATGGGACATTGGAAAAAAGTTGAATTTCCCCATGGGGACGAATAAAGTATCTATCTATCTATCTATCAAATGCGCAGTAAGCGAAACTGGTGAGCAGAGGGGGTTCATCCTGGCAAAGAAATACCCTTTGCGGAGGGATCTGACCCACCTGTGAGGAAGAGGAGGAAATACCTCATGAGGAGTGTTGATCTGAAAGGATCAACAACGAGGGAATTGTGGAAGAATTTAAGACTCTTTGGATATGTGGGGTTTAGCGAAATCGCTTGTGAATGCTCTTAAAATTTATCTAAAGTCCTTGCAGGTTTGGAATTCAGCTAAAATCCTTCCAAGAAAGATGTTGCGGCCACACATTTACGTAACGCTCTTGTTTGTTGCAATCTCTTTCTAAGATCAAAATCACGTTGTTTGTTGAAATCTAGTCCTAAGTTCAAAGTCAAGCAATGCTCTTGTTAAGTGCTTTTAGCCTTCTACTCGGTGTCTATATAATGAAGCGAGTCTGCAGACAAACAGAGCCCCCAGCACCGCTTTTAAGTGAAGCGGCTCTCCGTGATATCACGTATAAATAAAGTCCTTTAGGCTGAAACGATTCTCTGAGTCGTCCCGATTTGTTCTGTCTGCTGCTCCTGAGATTTATCCTCAACAAACTACATGTAGTGTATGCACTTTATGTCAACTTGTATCTCAACAGCATATTCTACCTGTTAATATTATTGTATTGCTTTAATATTATTTTATGTGCCGTATGTGACATATATTATGTGTTTTGCACCTTGGTCCCTGTTTCGTTTCGCTGCATACATGTGTACAGATCTGAACTTCAGCTTTAAACTGAACTTGAGTGTTGAACAATTTCGATATTTCACTCTGTCGCGATCCTTAGACCATAAGACCATCAGTATAATTAGGTCCTTCAGCCCGTCGTGTCTGCTTCGCCATGTCATCATGGCTGAACGCGGATCCCAGACAACTCTATAAATCTGCCTTCTCACCACATCCTTCGATGTCCTGGTCTATCAGGAAACGGTCAACTTCTGTCTTAAATATACCCATGGACCTGGCTTCCACCTCAGTCTGTGGCAGGACATTCCACAGACGCACTACTTTCTAGCTGAAGAAAATCCCCTTTGCCTCTGTTCCAAAAGTTGGTCCATCAATTTTGATGATGTGCCTTCGCCTGGGTACCCCCACTATAGTAAACACCCACCCTATCTAGTCCTTTCAAAATTCGTTAGGTTTCAGTGAGATTCCCGTGTATGCTTCTAAATTCCAGTGAATACAGACCCAGAGCTGCCGAACGCTCTCCATATGCCAACCCAGTCCTTCCCGGAATCATTCTCGTGAATGTCCTCTTGACTCTCTCCAATAACAACAGACCCTTTCTGAGATCTGGGGCTCATAGCTGATGACATCACTCCAAGTGCGACCAGACTACTGACTCATAAAGGCTCAGCATTATCTGCTTGCTTTTATATCCTGTTCCACTTAGTAAATGCTTGCATTGCATTTGCCTTCTTTACCTCAAACTCAGTCTGTAGCTTCACCTTCTGCAAGTCTTGCACGGGGACTCCCTCGTTCATCTGCATCCTGATGTTTGATTTTTCCCCCCATTTTGATCACGGTCCGCACTATTGTTCCTTTTACCAAAATGATGAACATACTTTTCTCCACACTGTATTCCAGCAGCCACATTTTTGCCCATTCTTGCAATTCGTCTAAGTTCTGCTGTAATCGCATTGCTTCCTTGGCACTACCTACCCCTCCTGCTATCGCTGTATCATCTGAAAACCTTGTTACATAACCTTGTCCATTATCCATATCATTGACAAAGGTTTGAAATGTAGCGTTCCCAGTACTGACCTCTGAGGAACACCACTACTCACAGGCAGCCAGCCACTGCTGCCTCCTGCCCGTCAGCCAGTCCACAATGCATGCTGGTAACTTCCCTGCAACACCGATACTTCCTGAAAATTGAAGTCTTTGCAATTGTAACAGAATTTGAATCTGTTGGAATGATGAAGGACATTGAGAGTGGCTGATGCTCAAATTGGCGAACGTGCTGATTTACAAAACTATCTGATATGTTTGTAGAGAATTCCTTAATGTAAATAACACCGGCACTGAGATGGACTTGACATTTTATTTACCTCAGCTCCGAAGGCAGACAGAATATCATACATCATCGACTTAATTCCGATGTACTCCGACATACGCATGTGTACATTGCTGAACTGTGGACATTATCTCACGAACAGTGGACGTTCTGCATGGTTGTTGGAGTAGTCTCGTATCGTATCACATACCTGCCAGCGGACATACACATTGTGGTTCATTACCACACTGCGCGAATTTATCTAATTTACAAAATGTGCTTTTCAGGAGTGGGGATCACTGATAGTGTTCAGTGTGCATCACCACTCAAACTTGTAGTCTGACACCTTCTGAGGCGCCGACGTCGCTCCGCTCAAGCACATTAATCCCCGGTCCCAGCACTGAGCTGGTAACTTTGCATATAATATTTTATGAGATCTTGACAAAAAAAACAACATTTTGTGTCTCCCTACCTCCAACAGTGCGTGATGTAGGAAGTTCCTTATCACCCATATACTTTGTAGATGAAAGGTGTAAGATAATCTTCCACATGGCTCTTTAAACCCTGAATATCGTAGCGAATACTCGGGTCATACTAATCTCTGCTAACGGAAGGAAAACCTCACTGATATCCTCTTCTATATCATTGGTAATATCGATTGCCCAGTGAAGGTGCAACTTTGTAATCTCTCCGACGAAGTCTGAGAAGTTTCATCGGAACAAGCGGCTTCGGGACCCACACCGAAGTAATGTGGAGGCACAGGCGACTCTAAACGCTTAAATATCAGCGTTTTCAGTGGTGATGGAGATGATTTATATCTGCTTGTTTGGAGTAACCATATCATATATAACAGTGACTCTCCACCAGCTACAACAGAATATATCATCAGTGACGTTAGAGTCGCGTCACCACCCCATTGCCGGGTTGCTGCATCAGTTGTTTGGTTTCAATGACGTCACATTCAGGAAAGAATCACAGCCTGTAAGGTTAGACAAAGACTAACGGGTTGACATTAGACTGGACGCATGATGAGAAAGATTATTGAAGAATTATTATGTGAAAAGTAAAGGCAAGCGCAGCATCAGTAATGTTATAGTCAGTGGGTATCAGCAGAACGCTGTGTAACAAATGCAGTTACGGAACGGAGCGGGACCTCTTCACTGAGTTACTGTGGGACAACGAAAGGACCCTCCTGGAGCGATGCTCTCCGCGGGCGAGGGGAGCGCTGACGTCACTCCCTCGGGGGGGGGGGGGGTGTTCTGTTGTGGAATGTGAATGAAGGAGCTTCATGATCCAGCTGCTCAGTCCATCAGCTGGGGAACAGGTGGCACCGGAGCGGAACATCAACCCTTGTGTGTTCATTGGCTGTAAGTAACGTCATTCATTGCACAACCCGCCTACCGGTGACGGAGAATTCGTGTTCCCTATAAATTAGCAGGGTATCGTGGTCCGAGTCACACGCTGATGTGAACTGCACAACGGAGATAATTCAAGCAATCGAACATGAGTCGACCGGCGATCCTACAGGTGAAAGACGTTTGTTACCCTGTTCTAGCGGTGTTTGGTTTACCCCGGTAAGTCGTATTAATACAGTGTCTAACAGCTATTGGCCTTCGGCAGGACATTGATATTTTTAATGAAGTATGGGCAGAAGATGCGCCGCAATGTGTCCATTATACAAGCTGCTCAATAGGCGCTGTATCGTTCCCTGTCCACACGGCCGGTGAGGAGACATTCCTCTGTACACAGGAGGGCGTCTCCTCATGTCCGGGGCAAAGGGAACGGAGGGATGCCATCGCTGAAATAGCAGTAGTGTTTCGCTCAGGAGGTAATGTCTGTCACGAATTTTGATATAATTCCCGTACGAAGGTGGGTTAGAATTGTAAACAATACTGCGAAATCGGCTTCAATTACGTATTGTACAACTTCAACTCAATAACTCAGCCCCAGTGCTCAGAGTCCTGATTTGTGATCGCCGATGTGCAAAATGATCTCTGTGCCACCCGGTTTACCCCGTGTTTTACTTTAAATGAATGATGAATCTGTATTTACAGCTCCGTTTCTTTTATGCGGAGCACCTCACAACCTACCATTCACCATGCAATGGTAACCTGGTTTACCCTCCTGCAGGGCAGCACATTACCCAGGCTCCCGGTAAATTACACGTGCTGTTTATCAGCCCGTTTCCTGCTGGTGAAGATCACACTGCGAAGTGCCTTTCCGTCCTGCCTGTGCTCACTCTCAGACCACCGGACTAAACAGAAATACATCCGAACATATTTCAGAAATAAGTTGTAAGATTCCCCTCTCTTCCTCCTTTAGTGATGTCATTATCTTTTTTTTCTGTTGCAGCCAATTTGTTAACAATTATCATTCTGTCCCGGGGAAAATGCAGTCTTTCCAAATGCATCTCTGCCTACATGACGATGATGGCTGTGTCAGATCTATCGGACATTCTCATCAATGTCCTTTTCTATGAGATTTTAATATTCCGCCTGTCAAGTTCATTTCTGCATTATACGGAAGTCCTTAAAGCCACGATCTACGTGCTGGCGGTCACTCTGGAACTATCACGGTGGTACACGGTGGCCTTCACCTGTGATCGATATGTTGCCATATGTTGTCAGAAGTTTAAAACAAAATACTGCAGAGTGCAGACAGCCAGAATCCTGGGCAGCAGTAATACTGGCGGGGCTTTGCTTGGAGAATATGCCCTTCTTGTTTGCATTTCAGCCTCAACGGATAATTGGAAATATTTCGTGGGGTATTCGCCCGAAATTGGACATCTTCAACGCTCCAACGTTCGTCGCGCTCAGCAGATTCAAATCCTTTCAAAACCTGTGCGCATCCGGTTTAATAATTCTATGTAACGGGATGACAACCAGGCATATCTTAGTGGCCAGCAAATCCCGGAGGGGCTTCCGAACCCATAAGAGTAAGATTGAACGTGACTCGGAAATGGAGAACAGGAAAAAGAGCATCATATTACTGTTCTGTGTATCGGGCAGCTTCATGCTATTTTGGCTGCCGTCGGCAGTGACCAATTTTATCGCCAGCCTAACCATGTATTTTGATCGCGACTATTACTCTGCCCGATATATCGCTGCTCAAACCGGGACTCTGCTCACGAACATGAGTTCCTGTACAAACACGTGTATTTATGCAGCGACCCAAACTAACTTCAGGGCAGAGTTGAAAACGTTGATACTGTCTCCTTGGACGCTTATCCGGGAATTGATCAAGACTAATGTAAGATCATCTTACGCTTTATCCCCTGAGTAGAACTCAGTTCCAGCTCGCACACGTCTTACAACAGGCAACATTTTGTAAAAGATCCGCGCTTTTGGATTGATAAAAATATAAAAATCCTCATTTAAAACATCCCGATGCTGGTGACTGAAAGTGTCTCATT